>NC_135957.1:88468816-88724988 GCF_053455715.1 Rhinoraja longicauda | reverse complement strand
CAGCAAGCCTTGCCGGACCGAGTGTAAGGGTGCTAAGTCTAGGCTTAGTCTCGCCTCGAGTGCAACAATGCCAGTCCATAGTTTTGAAGTTTAGTCAGTGTTGTGCAGTGTTCAACAGCCTGGTGGTTGCCTGGAAGAAGCTGTTCTTGAACCTGGAGGTCACGGTTTTCAAGCTCCTGGACCTTCTTCCCGATGGTAGCAGCGAGATGAGAGTGTGGGCCAGGGTGGTGTGGGTCAGTGAGAGTGTGGCCAGGGTGGTGTGGGTCAGTGAGAGTGTGGCCAGGGTGGTGTGGGCCAGTGAGAGTGTGGCCAGGGTGGTGTGGGTCAGTGAGAGTGTGGCCAGGGTGGTGTGGGTCAGTGAGAGTGTGGCCAGGGTGGTGTGGGTCAGTGAGAGTGTGGCCAGGGTGGTGTGGGTCAGTGAGAGTGTGGCCAGGGTGGTGTGGGTCAGTGAGAGTGTGGCCAGGGTGGTGTGGGTCAGTGAGAGTGTGGCCAGGGTGGTGTGGGTCAGTGAGAGTGTGGCCAGGGTGGTGTGGGTCAGTGAGAGTGTGGCCAGGGTGGTGTGGGTCAGTGAGAGTGTGGCCAGGGTGGTGTGGGTCAGTGAGAGTATGTCCAGGGTGGTGTGGGTCAGTGAGTGTGGCCAGGGTGTGTGGTTCAGTGAGAGTGTGGCCAGGGTGGTGTGGGTCAGTGAGAGTGTGGCCAGGGTGGTGTGGGTCAGTGAGAGTGTGGCCAGGGGGGTGTGGGTCAGTGATGATGCTGGCTGCCTTGTTGAGATCCCTGCGATGGTAGGGACTAATTATTTTAGTCTAGTATCAACGGCTTTGCCATAATTGTCCACACAAGGAATCTTAAACTTTGCACGTGTTGGCGATATTTATAGAAAGATGAAATATAGATTGAAGTTGGATTTACGATATAAAAATGCAGTGAATTGGTGAGGACATTAGCCATTTAGTGCATCATAATCACTGTGATATTATGAGTATTAAATCCTTGCTTCATGCCATGAATATTTATACGCAGTGCTTTAGTGGAACAGGTGACATACAGCTCGCCAGGCATTAATATGCTGATGGATTCCTGAATTAAACTATGTGTGCATTTGTCTTTATTGGACAAACATAGGGTATTAAATCAACGTGTAGAAGTAACTGCAGAGCCTGGTTTACAATGAAATCAATGGCAACAAAACAGTGAGTCTGAAGAAGTAGCCAAACTGGAAACGTCACCTATCCATGTTCTCCACAGATGCTGCCTGACCCGCTGAGTTACTCCAGCACTGTGTGTTGTGTTTGTCGTTGCTTGTTTCTAGCTGGGACGGCTTGTTTGGGCTCTTTAGATTCTGGAGTAGTTCCTGAGGACTGGAGGGTAGCTAATATAATCCCACTTTTTAAAAAGGGAGGGAGAGAGAAAACGGGGAATTATAGACCAGTTAGCCTAACATCGGCAGTGGGGAAAATGCTAGAGTCAGTTATTAAAGATGTGATAGCATCACATTTGGAAAGTGGTGAAATCATCGGACAAAGTCAGCATGGATTTACCAAAGGCAAATCATGTCTGACGAATCTTATAGAATTTTTCGAGGTTGTAACTAGTAGAGTGGATAAGGGAGAACCAGTCGATGTGTTATATCTGGACTTTCAGAAGGCCTTCGACAAGGTCCCACATAGGAGATTGGTGTACAAACTTAAAGCACACGGTATTGAGGGTTCAGTGTTGAGGTGGATAGAAAATTGGTTGGCGGCAGGAAGCAAAGAGTAGGAATAAACGGGTCCTTTTCAGAATGGCAGGCAGTGACTAGTGGGGTACCGCAAGGCTCAGTGCTGGGACCCCAGTTATTTACAGTGTATATTAATGATTTGGACGAGGGAATTGAGTGCAACATCTCTAAGTTTGCGGATGACACGAAGCTGGGTGGCAGTGTTAGCTGCGAGGAGGATGCTAGGAGGCTGCAGAGTGACTTGGATAGATTAGGCGAGTGGGCAAATGCATGGCAGATGCAATATAATGTGGATAAATGTGAGGTTATCCACTTTGGCGGCAAGAACAGGAAAGCAGAGTATTACCTGAATGGTGACCGATTGGGAGAAGGGGAGATGCAACGTGACCTGGGTGTCATGGTGCACCAGTCATTGAAAGCAAGCATGCAGGTGCAGCAGGCAGTGAAGAAAGCGAATGGTATGTTGGCATTCATAGCAAGAGGATTTGAGTTTAGGAGCAGGGAGGTTCTGCTGCAGTTGTACAGGGCCTTGGTGAGACCGCACCTGGAGTATTGTGTGCAGTTTTGGTCTCCTAACCTGAGGAAAGACGTTCTTGCCTTAGAGGGAGTACAGAGAAGGTTCACCAGATTGATCCCTGGGATGGCGGGACTTTCATATGAAGAAAGACTGGATAGACTGGGCTTGTACTCGCTGGAATTTAGAAGACTGAGGGGGGATCTTATAGAAACATATAAAATTCTTAAGGGGTTGGAGAGGCTAGATGCGGGAAGATTGTTCCCGATGTTGGGGGAGTCCAGAACCAGGGGTCACAGCTTAAGGATAAGGGGGAAGTCTTTTAGGACCGAGATGAGAAAACATTTCTTCACACAGAGAGTGGTGAGTCTGTGGAATTCTCTGCCACAGAAGGTAGTTGAGGCCAGTTCATTGGCTATATTTAAGAGGGAGTTAGATGTGGCCCTTTTTGCTAAAGGGATCAGGGGGTATGGAGAGAAGGCAGGTACAGGCTACTGAGCTGGATGATCAGCCATGATCATATTGAATGGCGGTGCAGGCTCGAAGGGCCGAATGGCCTACTCCTGCACCTATTTTCTATGTTTCTATGTTTCTATGAGTGAGGGTGAGGTTGATTTTGTTCAGGGTTGTTGTGTACAGAGTGAGGCGTGGGCCTGTGCACTCGTGTGTGCACTCACATCTGCCTGGTGTGTGTAACATCTGCCTGGTGTGTGTAACATCTGCCTGGTGTGTGTAACATCTGCCTGGTGTGTGTAACATCTGCCTGGTGTGTGTAACATCTGCCTGGTGTGTGTAACATCTGCCTGTTTCTCTTGTTGACAGACCGGGCGTGGTCGTGGTCTCCATCCCGGCGTTTGAATGATGGCGTGTGTCCCCCGTCGCTGCGGAGCATGAAGGGTCTGACGACAAGCCGCACCCACCCCCAGCTCAGCGCAGCACACACGTGTGGGCTGCTGACAGACGAGTGCGAGCACGCTCACCATGGGCTGGACTCGCAGCACAGCTACCTGCTCAGCCCCAGCGCCAGCTGCCAGCTGGAGGATCGCTGCTCGCCACGCAGCTCCATCCACTCGGAATGCGCGGTGCCCGTGGTTGCGGGCGAGCACGTGTCTAGCAGTACCTTCCCTCGCATGCACTACACCTCGCACTACGACTCCAGGGACGATTGCACCAGCGTGTCGTACGCCAACACCAAGATCAACCGCATCCCCGCCAACCTGCTGGACCAGTTTGAGAAGCAGCTGCCCCTGCACCGGGATGGATTCCACACGCTGCAGTACCAGCGCACGCCCACCAACGCAGAGCAGCGCAGTGAGAGCCCGGGCAGGATCCGCCATCTTGTGCACTCTGTACAAAAGCTCTTCACCAAATCACACTCGCTGGAGGGCGCGTCCAAGGTCAACGTCAATGGCAACAAAGCAGACGGCCGCCATTCCGACGATCACCATCACTCGCACCACCCCAAGCACGGCAAGCGGAGCAAGAGCAAGGAGCGCAAGCCTGAGGCCAAGCAGAGGTCAGCCATGAGCGCCTGGTGGAGCTCCGATGACAACCTGGACAGTGACAGCACCTACCGCACCGCCAGTGCCATGAGCAAACATCACCTGGACCACATCTCCCAGTACTACCCCGACACCAGCCAGCGCCCCTTCACCGACCTCACCCTGAAGACATCGAAAAGCAACAACGACGTCAAGTGCTCGGCCTGTGAGGGGCTGCCCATGACCCCCGAGGGAAAGTACATGAAGCGAAGCTCCTGGTCCACTCTGACTGTCAGCCAGGCCAAGGAAGCCTACCGCAAATCCTCACTCAACCTCGACAAGCCTCTGGCCCACCAGGAAATCAAGTCAGTGCTCAGGCCATGTCACTACTTGCAAGTAAGTCATGCCCCACAGCACAGACACATCTCCCCCTCCCTCCCACCCTCCCTCCATCCCACCCTTCCTCCATCCCACCCTCCCTCCATCCCACCCTCCCCCCATTCCACCCTCCCTCCCTCCGACTCTCCCTCCCTCCCTCCATCCCACCCTCCCTCCCTCCCACCCTCCCTCCCTCCCACTCTCCCTACCTCCCTCCATCCCACCCTCCCTCCATCCCACCCTCCCTCCATCCCACCCTCCCCCCATTCCACCCTCCCTCCCTCCGACTCTCCCTCCCTCCCTCCCTCCCACCCTCCCTCCCTCCCACTCTCCCTCCCTCCCTCCATCCCACCCTTCCTCCAACCCACCCTCCCTCCCTCCCACCCTCCCTCCATCCCTCCCTCCATCCCACCCTCCCCCCATCCCACCCTCCCACTCTCCCTCCCTCCCTCCATCCCACCCTTCCTCCATCCCACCCTCCCTACCTCCCACCCTCTCTCCATCCCTCCCTCCATCCCATCCCACCTTCCACTATTCTATCGGTTCTATCTTGCCCTTGAACCCACCGTCCCCTCCTTCCCCTCTCCCCCCTCTTCCCCTCTCCCCCCTCTTCCCCTCTCCCCCCTCTTGCCCTCTCCCCCCTCTTCCCCTCTCCCCCCTCTTGCCCTCTCCCCCCTCTTCCCCTCTCCCCCCTCTTGCCCTGCTTGCCCTCATTCCTCTGGTACATTGGCCTTCGTCAGGCATCAGAGGTTGGGAGGTCATGTTGCACTTGTGTCGGATGTTGGTGAGGCCGCATTTATAATGTTGTGTTCAGTTCTGGGCACTGTGTTGCAGGAAAGATGTTGTCAAGCTGGAAAAGGTCATCCTCTGTGACCTTCCTTCTTCCTCATTCTCTCGCAACTCATCACCGTCTGTTTAAAGTTTGCATCTTTGTAAATATTTTTATTCACAATTTGCAAAATCTGCAGTTCAACTCTTTGTTCTTTTATTATGGACAATCAATGCAAGTTATTTGATCGGTTGCTGCATGGCAGATGCAGTTTAATGTGGCTAAGTGTGAGGTTATCCACTTTGGTGGTAAGAATAGGAAGGCAGAGTATTATCTGAATGGTGTCAAGTTAGGAAAAGGGGACGTACAACGAGATCAGTCACTGAAAGGAAGCATGCAGGTACAGCAGGCAGTGAAGAAAGCCAATGGAATGTTGGCCTTCATAACAAGAGGAGTTGAGTAGAGGAGCAAAGAGGTCCTTCTGCAGTTGTACAGGGCCCTAGTGAGACCGCACCTGGAGTACTGTGTGCAGTTTTGGTCTCCAAATTTGAGGAAGGACATTCTTACTATTGAAGGCGTGCAGCATAGGTTTACTAGGTTTATTCCCAGAATGGCGTATGTTGAAAGACTGGAGCGACTAGGCTTGTATACACTGGAATTTAGAAGGATGAGAGGTGATCTTATTGAAACATATAGGATTATTAAGGGGTTGGACACAGGAAACAGAAGGCAGGAAACATTAAAGGCAGGAAACCTGTTCCCAATGTTAGAGGAGTCCAGAACCAGGGGCCACAGTTTAAGAATAAGGGGTAGGCCATTCAGAACGGAGATGAGGAAAAACCTTTTCAGTCAGAGAGTTGTGAATCTGTGGAATTCTCTGCCTCAGAAGGCTGTGGAGGCCAATTCTCTGAACACTTTCAAGAGAGTTAGATAGAGAATGATAGCGGAGTCAGGGGGTATGGGGAGAAGGCAGGAACGGGGTACTGATTGTGGATGATCAGCCATGATCACATTGAATGGTTGTGCTGGCTCGAAGGGCCGAATGGCCTCATTCTGCACCTATTGTCTATTGGTTCCCAAAACCTTCTCTGGACATTTGGCAACCTTTTGTCTGGCTTTGTATTAGGAAATATCCTTGAGTTTGTTGAATAACCACACTAGGTAAACGATGTTTAAATGTGCTTAAAGTAAAATAAGATAACATAATACGGAACTCTGAGACAAAAGTTGGAAAATGATGACAGACATTAGGCGAGTCAGCAATTGTAGAGAGAATGGACAAATAACATAAAATAACACTTGAACAGGCCCTTCGGCCCACAATGTCTATGCTGGACATGTTGCCAATTAATCTCATATCTTCTTCCTGCATCTGATCCATAACCCCCCATTCCCTCGATATTCCCCGTCTATCTAAATGCACCTTGTATCAGCTTCAATAAGACAATGTAAATATTAAATAAATTAAGTAATTCAGATGTCGTTAAGTCATTCAAGCCACTCTGGATTGGAAGTGAAGACATTGTGTCCAGGTTTGCTGAAGATAGGTGGAGGGGCAGGCAGTGTTGAGGGAGCAGGGGCTCTGCACAAGGACTCAGACAGAGTGGGAGAGTGGGCAAAGAAGTGGCAGATGGACGACAGTGCAGCAAAGTGTGGAGTCGTGCATGTTGGTAGTAGGAAGAAAGGCGTAGACTATTTTTGGAGTAAGGAAGGCAAATGCAATGTTAGTAATCATTTCGAGAGAATTAGACATAGACATAGATAATGAACCACAAGCCAACATCTCCCACACATCGCCCAGGGAGGAACACACACCGCATAGAAACATAGAAATAATGCAGGAGGAGGCCATTTGGCCCTTCGAGCCAGCACCGCCATTCATTGTGATCATGGCTGATCATCCACAATCAGTAACCCGTGCCTGCCTTCTCCCCATATCCCTTGATTCCACTAGCCCCGAGAGCTCTATCTAACTCTCTCTTAAATCCATCCAGTGATTTGGCCTCCACTGCCCACTGTGGCAGAGAATTCCACAAATTCACAACTCTCTGGGTGAAAAAGTTTCTTCTCACCTCAGTTTTAAATGGCCTCCCCTTTATTCTTAGACTGTGGCCCCTGGTTCTGTACTCCCCCAACATTGGGAACATTTTTCCTGCATCGAGCTTGTCCAGTCCTTTCATAATTTTATACGTTTCTATAAGACCCCCTCTCATCCTTCTAAACTCCAGTGTATACAAGCCCAGTCTTTCCAATCTTTCCTCTTGGGACAGTCCCGCCATCCCGGGGATTAACCTGATGAACCTACGCTGCACTGCATCAACAGCAAGGACGTCCTTCCTCAAATTTGGAGACCAAAACTGCACACAGTACTCCAGGTGTGGTCTCACCAGGGCCCTGTACAACTGCAGAAGGACCTCTTTACTCCTATACTCAAATCAGAATGAGAATATAAAAGCATGGATGTAATGCTGAGACTTTGTAAGGCGCTGGTAAGGCCACATTTGCAGCATTGTGAGTAGTTCTGGGCCCCATATCTGAGGAAGGATGTGCTGGCTCTGGAGAGGGTTCAGAGGAGGTTTACAAGAACGATTCCAATAAAGAGTGGGTTAACATATGATGAGCTTTTGTCGACACTGGGCCTGTGCTCGCTGGAGTTTAGAAAAATGAGGAGGGATCTCATTGAAACATATCGAATAATGACAGGCCTGGATAGAGTAGATGTGGAAAGGATGTTTCCACTAGTGGGAGTGTCTAGGACCAGAGACCACAGCCCCAGAATAAAAGGACGTACCTTTAGAATGGGGATGAGAAAGAATTTCTTTAGCCAGAAGCTGGTGAATCTGTACCACAGACACCTGTGGAGGCCGAGACATTGGGTATTTTTAAAATAGAGATTGATAAGGTATTGATTAGTAAAGGCATCAATGGTTATAGGGAAAAGTCAAGGGGTTGAGAAGGAACGATAGATCAGCCATGATCGAATGGCAGAGTAGACTTAATGGGCCAAAGACATGTGGGTTTGTACCAAAAGCCTTCTTGACCACCCTAGGTACCAGTAACACTATTTTCAGGGGACTGTGCACCTGCACTCTGAGATGCCTTTGCTTAACAATGCTCCCCAGGGCCCTGGCAGTCACTGTGAAGAACCTGCCCTGGTTTGACTTCCTAAAACGCAACACCTTGCACTTATCTAAATTAAATTCCATCAACCATTCCTCAGCCCTCTTGCCCAGTTGATCAAGATCCTGCTGTAATTTTTGACAACCATCTGCATTATCCACGATACCACCCACTTTAGTGCCACCTGCAAACTTCCTAATCATGCCTTGTACGTTCTCATGTAAATCGTTGATATTGACCTGTGTTCAGCACAGGGAGGGAGGAGTGCCAGCTTGTTTAGCAGATATTTTGGCTGCTATTTGTGGAGTTTGAACTTTTGCTGGTCGTTGTTCTCAGATGAATCAGTAAGCAACCCCTTCACATGTTTAACACAGACACCCAAAAACAGAACAGACGTACACCTGCTAATTCATCAGTAGATAATAATCTGGCAGTCATTCCCGTTATTTGCAGCCTTCAGCGTCAAGAGCATTTAATTGGCACTTATCAGGAAAAACGTTTTCACCCAGAGAGTTGTGAATCTGCGGAATTCTCTGCCACAGAGGGCAGTGGAGGCCAGTTCACTGGATGTTTTCAAGAGAGAGTTAGATTTAGCTCTTCGGGCTAACGGAATTAATGGATATGGGGAGAAAGCAGGAATGGGATACCGATTGTGGATGTAGACACAAAATGCTGGAGTAACTCAGCGGGTCAGGCAGCATCTTAGGAGAGAAGGAATGGGTGACGTTTCAGGTCGAAATGCTGCCTGACCCGCTGAGTTACTCCAGCATTTTGTGTCTACCTTCGATTTAAACCAGCATCTGCAGTTTTTTTTTCCTATACTGATTTTGAATGATCAGCCATGATCATATTGAATGGCAGTGCTGACTCGAAGGGCTGAATGGCCTCCTCCTGCATCTAGTTTCTGTGTTCCATGTACTGGCAATGGAACAATGACATTCTCACTTGCTGCAGCTTTACAAGCCCCTGAACAAAATAAGTCAGCCAACAATTAACCATTCCACATTTCCTTGATCATCGTCTGCTTTGATCTGTTGTTTTCACACCTTTCCCTGCCTGAACTCGAGTCTCCCTCTCCCCTGACTCTCAGTGTGAAGAAGGGTCTCAACCCGAAACGTCACCCATTCCTCTCTCCAGAGATGCTGCCTGACCTGCTGAGTTACTCCAGCATTTTGTGTAAACCAGCATCTGCAGTTCCTACCTACACAATAAATCACCAAGGCAGAGATAGATCAGTGCCTTGATCAATGCGGGTGTCAGGGGTGATGGGGGGAGGCAAGAGATTGGGGTTGGGAGGGAGAGATAGATCAGCCATGAGTGAGTGAGTTAGCTGAGGTGCATTATTGCCCTACCAGGCTGATGGTGAGTGGAGTGGCAGAGTGGCATGCTGCCAGGGTCAATATCATTCTGAATATTGAACACTGGACACTCCTGCCAGGGTTGCCACCTGTCCCGTATTAGCCGGGACATCCCATATTTTGGGCTAAATTAGTTTGTCCGGTACAGGACCGCCCATATTAGTAGGGTTGCCAACTTCCTCACTCCCAAATAAGGGACAATGGGTGACGTCACCGCCCCGCGCCCCACGTCACCTCACCCAGCCAGCGGCCACGTGCTCCCACTCCACCAATTGTGGCCGCTCGGGCCGAGAGGCGGGTTGCTATAAGGTGACGTCACCTTGTCCTGTATTTGGGAGTGAGGAAGTTGGCAACCCTGACTGCTGCACACATCACATGCAGGCTTCTTGCCAAAACTTTTCAATCATCAGCAGCATGGTTTTAGTAGGGACTGATTGATTGTGAATGTGTGGGGTGAGGTAGCCAGGGCATGCTGTGTATGCAGGTTCAGCTGCCTGCCTTGAATGAGTTGCTGGCTCGGTGGGCTTTGTCCAGGCATGGGCCAACCAGCTTAGACATGGAGGACAACACTGCCTGCACTCTTCAGTCCCGTCCTTTGCTGAACAACGGACAGCTCCGAGGAAAATGTGTAGATATCTGTCCGGTCGTGAGGAACTGCAGGTGCTGCAATATTGAGCAAAACACCAAGTGCTGGAGGAACTCAGTGGGTCAGGCAGCATCTGTGGAGGGAGTGGACAGACAACGTTTTGGGTCGGGACCCTCTTTAAATATTTGCAGACTACAGTAGAAAGAATTACTACTTGAACCAAACGCCACTGGAGCCGAGCCACAATGAAGAAGGGTCTTGACCCAAAACATCGTCCATTCCATCTCCAGAGATGCTGCCTGACCCGCTGAGTTACTCCAGCACTCTGTGTAACGTCACCTATCCATGTTCTCCACAGATGCTGCCTGACCCGCTGAGTTACTCCAGCACTCTGTGTCTACCTGTGATTTCCACTCGGTTGGTTGCTGTGGTTTATGAAATGTCATCACCCCCCATGTCATCACCCCCCATGTCATCACCCCCCATGTCATCACCCCCCATGTCATCACCCCCCATGTCATCACCCCCCATGTCATCACCCCCCATGTCATCACCCCCCATGTCATCACCCCCCATGTCATCACCCCCCATGTCATCACCCCCCATGTCATCACCCCCCATGTCATCACCCCCCATGTCATCACCCCCCATGTCATCACCCCCCATGTCATCACCCCCCATGTCATCACCCCCCATGTCATCACCCCCCATGTCATCACCCCCCATGTCATCACCCCCCATGTCATCACCCCCCATGTCATCACCCCCCATGTCATCACCCCCCATGTCATCACCCCCCATGTCATCACCCCCCATGTCATCACCCCCCATGTCATCACCCCCCATGTCATCACCCCCCATGTCATCACCCCCCATGTGTTCCCAGAATGGGGAATCATTCTCTTTCCAGACCTGCGCTCGTTCTGTTGAGTGACGGTTTGATTGTGTCAGTCTAAGTAATTAATTAGAGTTTAACAGCTCCATTAATTATCCATGAAGGAAAGAAGATAGCTTAAAGTATCATTAAAGTTGCAATTATCTTATAAATGGTGAAATCTAGAAGATAATGTGTCCAGTTTGCTTCAAGTGCATTGCAAAGCAAGTGTATTTACCCCAGTGATTCTGTGTTGCTAGGGTGGGTTAGTGCGGGTCGACTCAGGTCTGAGAGTCAATGGCCATGTAAGTGGTCTAGCTCCCATCAAAATGCATCCTGCCCCTTCACTGTGGGTCTTGACATGCAATGCTGGAGTAACTCAATAGACAATAGGTGCAGGAGTAGGCCATTCGGCCCTTCGAGCCAGCACCGCCATTCAATGTGATCATGGCTGATCATTCTCAATCAGTACCCCGTTCCTGCCTTCTCCCCATACCCCCTGACTCCGCTATCCTTGAGAGCTCTATCTAGCTCTCTCTTGAATGCATTCAGAGAATTGGCCTCCACTGCCCTCTGAGGCAGAGAATTCCACAGATTCACAACTCTCTGACTGAAAAAGTTTTTCCTCATCTCTGTTCTAAATGGCCTACCCCTTATTCTTAAACTGTGGCCCCTGGTTCTGGACTCCCCCAACATTGGGAACAAGTTTCCTGCCTCTAATGTGTCCAACCCCTTAATAATCTTATACGTTTCGATAAGATCCCCTTTCATCCTTCTAAATTCCAGTGTATACAAGCCTAGTCGCTCCAGTCTTTCAACATATGACAGTCCCGCCATTCCGGGAATTAACCTAGTAAACCTACGCTGCACGCCCTCAATAGCAAGAATATCCTTCCTCAAATTTGGAGACCAAAACTGCACACAGTACTCCAGGTGCGGTCTCACCAGGGCCCTGTACAACTGCAGAAGGACCTCTTTGCTCCTATACTCAACTCCTCTTGTTATGAAGGCCAACATTCCATTGGCTTTCTTCACTGCCTGCTGTACCTGCATGTTTCCTTTCAGTGACTGATGCACTAGGACACCCAGATCACGTTGTACGTCCCCTTTTCCTAACTTGACACCATTCAGATAATAATCTGCCTTCCTATTCTTACCACCAAAGTGGATAACCTCACACTTATCCACATTAAACTGCATCTGCCAAGCATCCGCCCACTCACACAACCTGTCCAAGTCACCCTGCAACCTCATAGCATCTTCCTCACAGTTCACACTGCCACCCAGCTTTGTATCATCTGCAAATTTGCTAATGGTACTTTTAATCCCTTCATCCAAGTCATTGATGTATATTGTAAATAGCTGCGGTCCCATCACCGAGCCTTGCGATACCCCACTTGTCACTGCCTGCCATTCTGAAAGGGACCCATTTATCCCCACTCTTTTCTTTCTGTCTGTCAACCAACTTTCTATCCATGTCAGTACCCTACCTCCAATACCATGTGCTCTAATTTTGCCCACTAATCTCCTATGTGGGACCTTGTCGAAGGCTTTCTGAAAGTCGAGGTACACCACATCCACCGGCTCTCCCCTGTCAATTTTCCTAGTTACATCCTCAAACAATTCCAGTAGATTAGTCAAGCATGATTTCCCCTTCGTAAATCCATGCTGACTCGGAACGATCCTGTTACTGCTATCCAAATGCTCCGCAATTTCGTCTTTTATAATTGACTCCAGCAGCTTCCCCACCATTGATGTCAGACTAACTGGTATATAATTTCCCTCCCTCCTTTCTTGAAAAGTGGGATAACATTAGCTACCCTCCAATCCACAGGAACTGACCCGGAATCTATAGAACATTGGAAAATAATCACTAATGCGTCCACAATTTCTAGAGTCACCTCCTTAAGCACCCTGGGATGCAGACCATCAGGCCCTGGGGATTTATCAGCCTTGAGTCCCATCAGTCTACCCAAAACTTTTTCCTGCCTAATGTGGATTTCCTCCAGTTCCTCCGTCACCCTAGGATCTCTGGCCACTAGAACATCTGGGAGATTGTTTGTATCCTCCTTAGTGAAGACAGATCCAAAGTACCAGTTCAACTCGTCTGCCATTTCCTTGTTCCCCATAATAAATTCCCCTGCGGGGAACTCAGCGGGTCAGGCAGCATCTGTGGAGAACATGGATAGGTGACGTTTCACAGCGTGCTGGAGTAACTCAGCGGGTCAGGCAGCATCTGTGGAGAACATGGATAGGTGACGTTTCACAGAGTGCTGGGGTAACTTAGCGGGTCGGGCAGCATCTCTGTAGAACATGGATAGATGACACCCTGATCAGTACGGGTGTCAGGGGTTATGGGGAGAAGGCAGGAGAATGGGGTTAGGAGGGAGAGATAGATCAGCCATGATTGAATGGTGGAGTAGACTTGATGGGCCGAATGGCCTAATTCTGCTCCCATCACGTCTGAGCTTAAACAAAACTAAAGTTACGTGCTGTACATCGGACATCAGCCCCATCACTGAAACGGCAACGAGGTGCATTGTGACTGACGCACCCTCTGTCCGGTAGTGAACAAGGTGCTGGAGGAACCCAGCGGGTCGGGCAGCATCTGTGGAGGGAATGGGCAGAAGGCTGTATCTTGTAGAGTAAATAACATAAACAGCAGGAGCCTCTGTCTCCTGTTCACCAGGTCAAAGCTCTCACTCTGTGTGTCTAATGATACACAAAATGTACATCATTCCTGCTTTCATACCTTCCTCTTTCAGTGTTTACACTCACAGCTTTTCAGTTATTTTTAAATCGTATGAATTATTAACTGGTGCCAAATACACTGCTTTAGCATTTGTGCAACATTTTGTGTAGAAATGCTGATGTATTTTTTTAGTTTAGTTTAGTTTAGAGATACAGCGCATAAACAGGCCCTTCGGCCCATCAGGTCCGTGCCGACCAGCGATCCCCACACACTAACACTATCCTACACCCACTAGGGACAATTTTTACATTTATACCAAGCCAATTAACCTACAAACATGCACGTCTTTGGAGTGTGGGAGGAAACCGAAGATCTCGGAGAAAACCCACGCAAGTCGCAGGGAGAACGTACAAACTCCGTACAGACAGCACCCGTAGTGGGGATGGAATCCGGGTCTCCGGCGCTGCATTCGCAGCAACTCGACATTGTTGTTACATATTCCCATTAATTTCCTGCAATTCAGTGACATCTTGCTATAAACAGTGGCCCATGATCTCAGAACACAGAACAGTACAGCAGAGAAACAGGCCCTTCGGCCCACAATGTCCATGCTGAACGATGCGATAGAACTTTATTTATCCCAGGAGGGAAAGATGACATCAAGTAAAACTAATCTCCTCTGCCTGCACGTGATCCATAACCCTCCATTCCCTGCATATCCACTATGGTATCTGCCTCCACCCCCACCCCTGGCAGCACGTTCCAGGCCCCCACCCCCCTCTGTGTGAAACACTTACCCCGCACATCTCCTTTAAACTTTCCCCCTCTCACCTTAAAGCTGTGTCCTCTTTGCCTGCTTTATTATTAATTCATTGTGGCCCTTGCTGCTTCTATTGAACTTGAGAACTTGTGTTCAGGTTAATTGACCCACATCACAGTCACACTGACTGCGTGGGTTTTCTCCGGGTGTTCCTGTTTCCTCCCACATCCCAGAGATGTGCGGGTTTGTAGGTTAACTTGACCCTAGAGAACTGGTGTGAACGGTTGATCGATGGACTCGGTGGGCTGAGGTAAGTTTTCCACACTGTACCTCTGAACCAAACTATGATCACAGTGGTTTTCACCCTGCTTATCTCCAACAAGATCTGTCCTTTCAACGCAAAGAGTGACCAAGAAGCAACCAAGAAGACAAATGAGGGCAAGGCCCCAGACATTATCTGTGCGGACTTCAGCAAGGGCTTTTAACAAGGTTCCGCATCACATGGGATCCAGGGAGTGCTAGCCGACTGGATAGCACATTGTTTTCATGGTAGGAAGCAGAGGGTGATGGTGGAAGGTTGCTTCTCTGACTGGAGGCCTGTGACTAGTGGTGTGCCTCAGGGTTCGGTGCTGGGCCCGTTGCTGTTTATAGTTTATATCAACAATTTGGATGACAATGTACAAGGCAAGATAAGTCAGTTTGCAAATGACACCAAAATAGCTGGTATCATTACTAGTGTCCTGCTGTCAGTCACTGAAAGTAAGCATGCAGGTACAGCAGGCAGTGAGGAAAGCCAATGGCATGTTGGCCTTCATAACAAGAGGAGTTGAGTATAGGAGCAAAGAGGTCCTTCTGCAGTTGTACAGGGCCCTAGTGAGAACGCACCTGGAGTACTGTGTGCAGTTTTGGTCTCTAAATTTGAGGAAGGACATTTTTGCTATTGAGGGAGTGCAGTGTAGGTTCACTAGGTTAATTACCAGAATGGCGGGACTATCATATGTTGAAAGACTGGAGCGACTAGGCTTGTATCATATGTTGAAAGACTGGAGCGACTAGGCTTGTATACACTGGGATTTAGAAGGATGAGAGGCGATCTTATTGAAACGTATTAAGAGATTGGACACGTTAGAGGCAGGAAACATGTTCCTAATGTTGGGGGAGTCCAGAACCAGGGGCTCAGTTTAAGAATAAGGGGTAGGCCGTTTAGAACGGAGATGAGGAAAAACTTTTTCACCCAGAGAGTTGTGAATCTGTGGAATTCTCTGCCTCAGAAGGCAGTGGAGGCCAATTCTCTGGATGTTTTCAAGAGAGAGTTAGATAGAGCTCTTAAAGATAGCCGAATCAGGGGATATGGGGAGAAGGCAGGAACGGGGTACTGATTGTGGATGATCAGCCATGATCACGGTGAATGGTGGTGCTGGCTCGAATGACCTCCTCCTGCACCTATTGTCTATTGTCTATTGAAATGGTTATCAATATTTATTTTTAAATATTTTTAATTAGGAATAGGATCTTGATTAGCTGGCCAGGTGGGCGGACGAATGGATAATGGGATTTCATGCAGATAAGTGCTGGCCTTTGCATATTGGGAAGTCTAACATGGGCAGGACCTACACAGCGAATGGTGGGGCTCTGGGCAGTGTTGTAGAGCAGAGCGATCTAGGAGTGCAGGTGCATAGTTCCCTGAAAGTGATGTCACAGCTAGATAGGGTGGTCAAGAGGGCTTGCATAATTGACCTCCATAATTTAGAGTACTGAGTACATAAGTTGGGAGGTTATGTTGCAGTTGTCCAAGAAGCTGGTGAGCACGTACTCACTCAGGACTTTGGCACGGAAGTGCATGGAAGGATAGTGAATCTGTGGGATTCTTTGCCACAGAAGGCTGTGGAGGCCAAGTCAATGGATATTGTTAAGGCAGAGACAGATAGATTGAATTGAATTGAATTAAATAAATTTTATTAGCCAAGTATGTACACATACAAGGAGTTTGCCTTGGTGCTTTGCTTGCAAGTAACAACACGATATACAGTAGACAATTCAAAATAAAACATTATAATTTAAACATGTGAAGAATGAAGTAAAATACCAGAGCACAAGGAGGCTGCAGACTTTGGTTATTGAGTAGAATTATCACTCGTGGAAAAAAGCTGTTTTTATGTCTGGCTGTGGCTGCTTTGACAGTCCAGAGTCGCCTTCCAGAGGGAAGTGCTTCAAAGAGTTTGTGGCCAGGGTGAGAGGGGTCAGAGATGATCTTGCCCGCTCGCTTCCTGGCCCTTGCAGTGTACAGTTCGTCAATGGGGGGGAAGGTTGCAGCCAACAACCTTCTCAGCTGTGCGAACGATCCGTTGCAGCCTCCGGATAATAATAATAATAATAATAATAATAATAATAATAATAATAATAATAATAATAATAATAATAATAATAATAATAATAATAATAATAATAATAATAATATAACTTTTATTGATATACCACTTTTCATGCAATTTAATGCAGCCTAAAGTGCTTTCCACAAAAACAAACACATGTCTAAACAAAGATACAAATTAAAACAGTGAGGTTATAGGAAAGAAAGCACAGATTTATATAAAAATATAAAATGTAAAATTGGGAGTGTAAAAGAATAAAAGGAAATAAAAACAGTTAAAAGCTTGAGTAACAAGATATGTTTCTAGCTGCCGTTTAACACTGCCAACTGAGTGTGTGTCTGTCATGGGTCGGGTATTCCACAGCCTAGGGGCGTCATTGAAGATGGCTGCTTCACCAATGTTCCTACTGCTGTGCCATTGAGAGGCTAACAGGCCTGAGAGCTGGAGCCGGTGCATACGGAAGGAGGGACTCTAAGACACGCTGCTCCCAAGCCATATAGGCCTTTGTTGGCTCTAAGGAGGACCTTATAGTCCATCCTGGATCTCACAGGGAGCCAATGGAGGGAGTGTAATACTGGGGTGATATGGTCCCTTTCCTTGGCACTCGTTAAACGTTGGGCCGTGGCATTTTGAATGAGCTGTAACTCGGTGGTGGATTTTGAAGGCAGACCGGTAAATAAGGTATTGCAGTAATCAAGTCTGCTTGATATGAAAGCATGTATGAGTTACAGTCATGTTGAGTTTGGAAAGGCCGTACTTTAGCAATATTTCTGAGCTGATAGAAAGCACAATTTGTTACCTTATTGATGTGAGATTTAAAATGAAGATCACTGTCAATTATTACCCCAGGCTTGTGACTTCTTGTTTGACATAGGCAGTCACATTTCCCGGTTTACCGAGTAATATCTCTCTTGGGTTTTGATCCAAGCAAAACAATTTCTGTCTCGTCATCATTGAGTTTAAGAAGGTTGGCATTCATCCACTTTTTATGGAATATAGGCAGGAGGTGAAAGAACTTAAGGCATTTGCATCAGTGGGTTGGACAGAGAGATATAACTGAGTGTCATCGGCATAACGGAACATTTGTATGATGCTGTCTGATAACTCCTCCTAGTGGGAGCTTATACAAGGCAAAGAGGAGCAGTGGGCCAAGGCAGCCAGCTAACTTGTGCTACACCAAAGGGTACATGCAGCTGTGACACAGTCCCCAGGGCTAACAAAGTACTTCCTCCCACTTATACCTGATTGGAACCAACTGAGTACCCTGATCTGACAGGCCGACCCAGTCTTCCAGGCGATCTATAAGAATACTGTGATCTATGGTGTCAAAAGCTGCTGTAAGCTCTGAGGATCAGCACGGAGATGCTTGGTGGCTGAGCCAAACCAGACCATGATGGAGAAGGTGAGGACGGACTCAATGATAGCAGCATAGAATTGGACCATCATTGCCTGTGGCAGATTGTGTTTCCTCAGTTGCCGCAGGAAGTACATCCTCTGTTGGGCCTTTTTGACTGTGGAGTCGATGGTGGCCCCCCATTTAAGGTCCCTGGAGATGATGGTTCCAAGGAACTTAAATGACTCCACAGATGTGACTGTGGTGTTGTTGATGGTGAGTGGGGGAGGGGAGGGGGATCTCTTCGAAAGTCTACAAACAGTTCCACTGTCTTGAGAGCATTGAGCTCCAAGTTGTTGTGATGGCACCAGGACGCCAGCTGTGTCACTTCCCATCTGTAGGCAGATTCCTCCCCATCCTGGATCAGTCCAATCAGGGTTGTGTCATCCGCAAACTTGAGGAGCTTGACAGAGGAGTCTGTGGAGGTGCAGTCATTGGTGTAGAGAGAGTAAAGGAGAGGGGAGAGTACGCAGCCTTGCGGAGCTCCAATGCTGACGGTAGAGGGAGAAACATTGTCCGGTCCTGGAGATTTCCGGCTTTTCTGTTTCCTGAATAGCCTCTCCACCTCCGCAATGTCTATTGTTGGAGATGGAGAAGTAGCTTAGAACAGCTTGTACTGGAGCCTACCAGGGAGAAGGCAATTCTGGATTTAGTGTTGTGTAATGACCTGATTTGATAAGGGAATTCAAGGTAAAAGAGCCATTAGGAGGCAGTGATCACAATATGATAAGTTTTAATCTACAAATTGAGAGGGAGAAGGGAAAATCGGAAGTGTCAGTATTACAATATAGCAAAGGGGATTACAGAGGCATGAGGCAGGAGCTGGCCAAAATTGACTGGAAGGAGACCATAGCAGGGAAGTCGGTGGAACAGCAATGGCAGGTATTCCTGGGAATAATGCAGAAGTTGCAGGATCAATGTATCCCAAAGAGGAGGAAAGATTCTAAGGGGAGTAAGAGGCACCTGTGGCTGACAAGGGAAGTCAAGGATAGCATAAAAATAAAAGGGAAGTATAACATAGCAAAGAAGAGTGGGAAGCCAGAGGATTGGGACTCTTTTAAAGAGCAACAGAAGATAACTAAAAAGGCAATACGGGGAGAAAAGATGAGGTACGAAGGTAAGCTAGCCAATAATATAAAGGAGGATAGTAAATGCTTCTTTAGGAATGTGAAGAGGAAAAAAATAGTTAAGGCAAATGTGGGTCCCTTGAAGACAGGAGCAGGTGAATTTATTATGGGGAACAAGAAAATGGCAGACGAGTTGAACCGGTACTTTGGATCTGTCTTCACTAAGGTAGATACAAACAATCTTCTAGTGGCCGGAGATCCTAGGGTGATGGAGGAACTGAAGGAAATTCACATTAGGCAGGAAATGGTGTTGGGTAGACTGATGGAACTGAAGGCTGATAAATCCCAAGGCCCGATGGTCTCCATCCCAGGGTACTTAAGGAGGTGGCTCTAGAAATCATGGACGCATTGGTGATCATTTTCCAATGATCTATAGATTCAAGATCAGTTCCTATGGATTGGAGGGTAGCTAATGTTATCCCACTTTTTAAGAAAGGAGGGAGAGAGAAAACAGGAAATTATAGACCAGTTAGTCTGACATCGGTGGTGGGGAAGATGCTGGAATCAATTATAAAAGACGAAATTGCGGAGCATTTGAATAGCAGTAACAGGATCGTTCCGAGTCAGCATGGATTTACGAAGGGGAAATCATGCTTGATTATTCTTCTGGAATTTTTTGAGGGTGTAACTAGGAAAATGGACAGGGGAGAGCCAGTGGATGTAGTGTACCTCGACTTTCAGAAAGCCTTCGACAAGGTCCCACATAGGAGATTAGTGGGCAAAATTAGAGCACATAGTATTGGAGGTAGGGTACTGACATGGATAGAAAATTGGTTGGCAGACAGAAAGCAAAGAGTGGGGATAAATGTGTCCCTTTCAGAATGGCAGGCAGTGACTAGTGGGGTACCGCAAGGCTCGGTGCTGGGACCGCAGCTATTTACAATATACATTAATGACTTGGATGAAGGGATTAAAAGTACCATTAGCAAATTTGCAGATGACACAAAGCTGGGTGGTAGTGTGAACTGTGAGGAAGATACTATGAGGTTGCAGGGTGACTTGGACAGGTTGTGTGAGTGCGCGGATGCATGGCAGATGCAGTTTAATGTGGATAAGTGTGAGGTTATCCAATTTGGTGGTAAGAATAGGAAGGCAGATTATTATCTGAATGGTGTCAAGTTAGGAAAAGGGGACGTACAACGAGATCTGGGTGTCCTAGTGCATCAGTCACTGAAAGGAAGCATGCAGGTATAGCAGGCAGTGAAGAAAGCCAATGGAATGTTGGCCTTCATAACAGAGGAGTTGAATATAGGAGCAAAGAGGTCCTTTTGCAGTTATACAGGGCCCTAGTGAGACCGCACCTGGAGTATTGTGTGCAGTTTTGGTCTCCAAATTTGAGGAAGGATATTCTTGCTATTGAGGGCGTGCAGCGTAGGTTTACTAGGTTAATTCCTGGAATGGCGGGACTGTCATATGTTGAAAGACTGGAGTGGCTAGGCTTGTTTACACTGGAATTTAGAAGGATGAGAGGGGATCTTATTGAAACATATAATAATAATAATAATGCATTTTATTTATATAGCGCTTTTCATACACTCAAAGACGCTTTACAGAGATTTTGAGAACATAGGGAAATGAATAAATAGATAAATAAGTAAATAAATAAATGAACAGAGAAAGGAGACAGAAGGTGAGGTAACCTTCAGTGGTTGAAGGCAGTACTGAACAGGTGAGATTTCAGCGATGTTTTGAATGTGGTGAGTGTGGAGGAGTCTCTAACGGTTTGGGGTAGTGAGTTCCATAGGGTGGGAGCAGCGATGGAGAAAGCCCTGTCCCCCCAGGATCTGAGTTTGGTCCAGATGGTGGGGGGGGGGATAGGAGATTGGCAGCGGCAGAGTGGAGGGTGCAGGTGGGAGTGTGCCTGTGGAGGAGGTCGGTCAGGTAGGATGGGGCCAGGTTATGGAGGGCTTTGTAGGTTATGAGGAGGATTTTGTACTGGATTCTCTGGGGGATGGGGAGCCAGTGGAGTTTATAAAGTACGGGGGTGATATGGTCACGGATCGAGGTGTGTGTGAGTAGACGGGCAGCGGAGTTTTGAATGTATTGAAGTTTACTGATGATTTTTGAGGGTGCGCCTTCGAGGAGGCTGTTGCAGTAGTCCAGACGGGAGGTGATGAAGGCGTGGATGAGGGTTTCTGCAGCTGTGGAGGAGAGGGATGGACGGAGACGGGCAATGTTTTTGAGGTGGAAGAAGGCTGTCTTTGTGATGTGTTTGATGTGTTTGTCGAAGGAGAGGGTTTGATCAAGGATGATTCCAAGATTCCGGATGTGAGGTGAGGTGGATACTGGGAGACCATCAATGTTGAGGATGAAGTTTTGGGTGGATTTGGTGAGCGTTTTTGGACCAATGATGATGATTTCAGATTTGTTGCAATTGAGTTTGAGGAAGTTTGATTGAAGCCAAGATTTTATTTCAGTGATGCAGTTTGTCAGTGTAGAGTGTGTGGTGGGGGAGATTGACTTGGTGGAGATGAGGAGCTGGATATCATCGGCGAAGCAGTGGAAGTTGAGACCATGACCATAAGATTATTAAGGGATTGGACACGTTAGAGGCAGGAAACATGTTCCCAATGTTGGGGGAGTCCAGAACCAGGGGCCACAGTTTAAGAATAAGGTGTAGGCCATTTGGAATGGAGATGTGGAAAAACCTTTTCAGTCAGAGAGTTGTAAATCTATGGAATTCTCTGCCTCAGAAGGCAGTGGAGGCCAATTCTCTGAATGCATTCAAGAGAGAGCTGGATAGAGGTCTTAAGGATGGCGGAGTCAGGGGGTATGGGGAGAAGGCAGGAACGGGGTACTGATTGAGAATGATCAGCCATGATCACATTGAATGGCGGTGTTGTGTCGAAGGGCCGAATGGCCTCCTCCTGCACCTATGGTCTTTTGGCCAGACTGATGTTGGGCATCAAGGAGGGGTGGGTAGTGGACGAGGGTCCGGTCTTTGCAGACTGGAGTCAGTCTGAGTACGTGTGAAGTGGTGATTGGGGGTGGGGTGAGGGGGTCCCAGGGTTATGTTTCTGTTTCTTGAACCTGCAGTAAAACTCGTTCAGGTCATTGGTCAGCTGACGATCAGTGCAGTCAAAGCAGCACTGTGGTTTTTCAATGCCCTCGCTCGTCCACCTCTTCGTTGTTCTGACCACAGGTTTAGCAGATTTTAGTTTCTGCCTGTAGGTTTGAATATGGTGAACTAAACAATGATCGGAGAGACCCAGAGCCGCCTGAGGAACAGAGCGATATGCGTTCTTGATTGAAGAGTAGCAGTGATCAGGTGTCCTCTGCCCTCTGGTGGGGCAGGTAACATGAAGTCTGTACTTTGGGAGCTCACGACTGAGGTTGGCCTTGTTAAAGTCCCCCAAAACAATGACCATGGAGTCGGGGAAGTCATTCTCTACTCTCAATACCTGGTCAGTGAGTTGCGTTTACGCCTCACGTACACAGGCTTGGGGGGGGGGGGTGTAAACTCCAGCGAGAATGAAAGAGGTAAATTCCCTCGGAGAGTAAAAGGGTTTGCAGTTGATAAAGAACGATTCTAGATTGGGAGAACAGAAGTTACACAGTACCCTGATGTGGCTGCACCAGTCCTGGTTAGTGTAGAAGCATATTCCACCTCTTGATTGTTGATCAGTGAGGGTGTCAGGGGTTATGGGGAGAAGGCAGGAGAATGGGGTTAGGAGGCAGAGATAGATCAGCCATGATTGGATGGCCTAATTCTGCTCCAATCACTGATGACCTTATGGGAGTGGTTGGTGGCAATCTATAGGAGGTTATTGTGTGCCAATAATTGAACAGGATGCCCAAATCAAAGGATTGAACAGAAATAATTACAGGATGTAAATTGTGATGAAAAGTTATCTGGAATCATTTGATATCGTGCTTCACAAATGGAAAGCAGCAGAAGGATTGTGCAAGGGATGAGATGCTGAAATCTGAAACTGGAAACAGATTCCAAGCGTGTTTTACTTAGAAACATAGAAACATACAAAATAGGTGCAGGAGGAGACCATTTGGCCCTTCGAGCCAGCACCACCATTCATTATGATCATGGCTGATTATCTATAATCAGTAACCCGTGCCTGCCTTCTCCCCATATCCCTTGATTCCACTAGCCCTGAGAGCTCTATCTAACTCTCTTTTAAATTCATCCAGTGAATTGGCCTCCACTGCCCTCTGTGGCAGAGAATTCCACAGATTCACAATTCTCTGACTGAAAATGTTTCTTCCCACCTCAGTTTAAAATGGCCTCCCCTTTATTCTTAGACTGTGGCCCCTGGTTCTGGACTCCCCCAACATTGGGAACATTTTTCCTGCATTGAGCGTGTCCAGTCCTTTTATAATTTTATACGTCTCTACAAAATACAAGCCCAGTCGCTCCAGTCTTTCCTCACATGACGGTCCCGCCACCACGGGGATTAAGCTGGTGATTTGTTACTGAATGAATCCTGGTGTGTGGATCCCAGGGGGAGTGTTGCCCTGGTGTGTGGATCCCAGGGGAGTGTTGCCGTGGTGTGTGGATCCCAGGGGGAGTGTTGCCCTGGTGTGTGGATCCCAGGGGAGTGTTGCCCTGGTGTGTGGATCCCAGGGGAGTGTTGCCCTGGTGTGTGGATCCCAGGGGGAGTGTTGCCCTGGTGTGTGGATCCCAGGGGAGTGTTGCCCTGGTGTGTGGATCCCCTGGGGGAAGTGTTGCCCTGGTGTGTGGATGCCCTGGTGTGTGGATCCCAGGGGGAGTGTTGCCCTGGTGTGTGGATCCCAGGGGAGTGTTGCCGTGGTGTGTGGATCCCAGGGGGAGTGTTGCCCTGGTGTGTGGATCCCAGGTGTGTGGATGCCCTGGTGTGTGGATCGCAGGGGAGTGTTGCCCTGGTGTGTGGATGCCCTGGTGTGTGGATCCCCTGGGGGAAGTGTTGCCCTGGTGTGTGGCACTGATGGTGGCTGATGGAGGCCAGTCTCTGGGTGACATGGAGCATTGGTGAGTGCCACCACACAGCCACATGGGAATGCAGGCAATAGAGGAATGTGAATCACGTGCAGGTAGATAAGAGTTGGACTTGGCATCATGTTTGACCCAGGCATTGTGGGCTGAATGGCCTGTGGTCTGCTGTTCTGTCTTTTATTTAATTAATTGAATTTAAATTTTCCGCTGGCACCAGTGTAATCTGAACTCATTGGGTGATTGTTCCTGCCCTCTGTGTGTCCCCCTCAGTTCCACAGCCAGGCTAGAACGCTGGCGCTTACGTTCAATGACAAGCGGGAGTACTGATCCGTGCAGATGCTGGTTTAAACCCGATAGACACAAAAAGCTGCAGTAACTCAGCGGGACAGGCAGCATCTCTGGAGAGAAGGAATGGATGACCAGAGTCTGAAGAAGGGTCTCAACCCGAAATGTCATCCATTCCTTCTATCCACAGATGCTGCCTGACCCGCTGAGTTACTCCAGCACTCTGTGAAACATCACCTATCCATGTTCTCCACAGATGCTGCCTGACCCGCTGAGTTACTCCAGCACTCTGTGAAACATCACCTATCCATGTTCTCCACAGATGCTGCCTGACCTGCTGAGTTACCCCAGCAATGTTTTGTGTCTACCTTGCCACTAACGGTGGGGGTACTGGGCGTTGTGTGTTCCAGCAGTGTTTTGTATCTACCTTGCCACTAACGATGGTGGTACTGGGTGTTGTGTGTTCCAGGTGCCCCAGGATGAGTGGGGAGGGTATCCTCTGGGAGGCAAGGATGAGGAGATCCCATGCCGCAGGATGAGGAGCGGCAGCTACATTAAAGCCATGGGAGATGAGGAGAGTGGGGAGTCGGACACAAGCCCCAAAGGCTCACCAAAGGCCAGCAGTCTCCACGAAACATTGATGAAGGCTGTCGGACAGAAAATGGACAATCAGAAGTAAGTGGAGCACATCTCTGTCAGGCCCCTGTTGCTTAAAGACCGTGAACAGCATTGATGTGCAGAGGGATCTTGAAGTACATGGCTTCCTGAAGGTGGCAGCACAAGTAGATGGGGTGGTAAAGATGGCGTATTCTATGCTTGCCCTCATTGCTAAGGGCAATTAAGAGTGAGGAAGTCATGATGCAATGCTCTAGGGCTTTGGTCAGGCTGCCTTTGGAGTATTGCCTGCAGGTCTGGTCGCCCAATTACTGGAAGGGTGTGGAAGCTGTGGAGAGGACAGAGCAGGGTTACCAGAACGCTGCCTGGATTAGAGAGTTCCAGCTACAGGGAGAGGTTGGAGAGAGGACAGAGCAGGGTTACCAGAACGCTGCCTGGATTAGAGAGTTCCAGCTACAGGGAGAGGTTGGAGAGAGGACAGAGCAGGGTTACCAGAACGCTGCCTGGATTAGAGAGTTCCAGCTACAGGGAGAGGTTGGAGAGAGGACATAGGAGGGTTACCAGAACGCTGCCTGGATTAGAGGGTTCCAGCTACAGGGAGAGGTTGGAGAGAGGACAGAGGAGTGTTACCAGAACGCTGCCTGGATTAGAGAGTTCCAGCTACAGGGAGAGGTTGGAGAGAGGACAGAGGAGTGTTACCAGAACCTGGATTAGAGGGTTCCAGCTAGAGAATCTTGCTGAGGGGTGACCCTTGCATGATCTTTAATTGGACTTTACTGGCTTTATCTTGCACGAGAAGTTATATCCTATACACATATCGTATCTATGCACATCATGTCATAACATCATAAGTGATAGGAACAGTATTAGGCCGTATCATGTATCGTGTATCGGTACACAGTGAACAGCTCGATTGTAATCATGTCACGGGGAGAACGTACAAACTCCGTACAGACGGCGCCCGTAGTCGGGATGGAACCCGGGTCTCTGCGCTGCATTTGCTGTAAGCAGCAACTCTACCGCTGTGCCACCGTGACTGCCCTGCCGACCAAGATGCCCCATCTAAACCAGTCACATTTGCCTACGTTTGGCCCATATCCCTCTCAACCTTTCCTAACCATGTATCTGTCCGTGCCTTTTAAATGCTGTAATAGTACCTGCCTCAACTACCTCCTCAGACTGTGCGTTCCATACACCCACCACTCCCTGGGTGAACATGTTGCTGCCTGACAGCGCCTTCAGCGCCAGAGACCCGTGTTCCATCCAGTTACCGGTGCTGTCTGTACGGAGTTTGCACGTTCTCCCCGTGACCTGCGTGCGTTTTCTCTGGGTGTTCCAGTTTCCTCCCACACTCAAAAGACGTGCAAGTTTGTAGGTTCATTGGCTTGGCATAATTGTAAACTGTCCCGAGTGTGTGTGGATAGTGTTAGTGTGCGGGGATCGCTGGTCGGCGCGGACTCAGTGGGCCGAAGGGCCTGTTTCTGCCCTGTATCTCTAAACTAAACTGAACTAAATGCTAGCCTTTGTTGACGTTGCTCTTCTACAATGTATCATTCGTTCATTCATTCATTCGTGCCTTCTTCCATCTGCAGCCAAAACTACCTACAGTCGGCGATCGAGGTGACCATCAACCACAGCCTGGATCCCAGCGGCAACGAGAACTCGCCCAAGTTCCGCTCGAGAAACCAGAGTTACATGAGGGCGGTCAGCACCCTGAGCCAGGCTAGCTGCGTCAGTCAGGTGAGGAGGTGCCCTGCCCCAGAACCCCAGAACCACTCCCTCCCCATATCACAACCAGGGTTGCCAACTATCTCACTCCCAAATACGGGACAAGGTGACGTCACCGCCCCGCACCTCACATGACCTCACCCAGCCAGCGCCCACGTCCTCCCGCTCCACGTGCTCCTGCGTGGCCCTGACCCGTGTCTCTCTCTCTCTCTCTCTCTCTCTCTCTGTGCAGGGCTGTACCTGGCACGGATGAGGCTGGGCTGGCGCGGGTGGGGCAGTGTTTGACGGTGCGGGTGGGGGTGTCCCGTGTGGCCCTGACCTATGTCTCTCTCTCTCTCCGTGTGCAGGTGAGCGAGGCGGAGGTGAACGGGCAGTTTGAGTCGGTTTGCGAGTCTGTGTTTGGAGAGATTGAGTCGCAGGCGGTGGATGCGCTGGATCTGCCGGGCTGCTTCCGCACCCGCACCCACAGCTACCTGCGCGCCATCCAGGCTGGGTACTCACAGGACGACGACTGCATCCCCTCCATGTCAGCAGCCATGATGGCCTCATCCATCAGGGCCACAACAGGTGAATGCACTGTCCACCCCGCCCGCCCACACACACGCCCCGCAGCCCACACTCCACACGCTCGCCCACACACACGCCCGCCCACACACACGCCCGCCCACACACACGCCCCGCGGCCCACACACACGCCCCGCGGCCCACACTCCACCCGCCTTGCGGCCCACACGCCACACGCCCGCCCACAGACAGGCCCTGCGGCCCACACTCACCCCACACACACAGCTGTGCAGCACCGAGACAGGCCCTGCAGCCCACCCTCCACACGCCCGCCCACAGACAGGCCCTGCGGCCCACCCTCACCCCACACACACAGCTGTGCAGCACCGAGACAGGCCCTGCGGCCCACACTCCATGCACAACATGGTGCCCACTACAACCCTCAACTCAAAGCAGACACAAAATGCTGGAGTAACTCAGCGGGTCAGGCAGCATCTCTGGAGAGAAGACCCTGGGTCTCGACCCCAAACGTCACCCATTCCTTCTCTCCAGAGATGCTGCCTGACCCGCTGAGTTACTCCAGCACTCTGTGAAACGTCACCTATCCATGTTCTCCACAGATGCTGCCTGACCCGCTGAGTTACTCCAGCACTCTGTGTCTGCCTTCGATTTTAACCAGCATCTGCAGTTTTATTCCTACACAACCCACAACCCATATCCCTCCATTTCCTGCATATCCATGTGCCGATCCAAAAGTCTCTTAAACACCACTATGGTATCTGCCTCCACCACCACCCCTGGCAGCGCGTTCCAGGCCCCCACCCCCCTCTGTGAAAACCACTTGCCCCCCACATCCCCTTTAAACGTTGCCCCTCTCACCTTAAAGCCATGCCCTCCAGTATTTACCATTTCCATCCTTGCAAAAAAGTTCTGACTGTCTACCCTATCTATGCCTCATAATGTTATAGACCTCTATCAGGTCTCCCTTCAACCCCAGAGAAAACAATCCCAGTCTGTCCAACCTCTCCCTGGAGCTGGAACCCTCTAATCCAGGCAGCGTCCGGTAAACCTCCTCTCTACCCTCTCCAAAGTGTCCACATGCTGTAATGGGGCGGCCAGAACTGCACGCAATACTTTAAATGCAGCCTGACCAAAGTGCTGTAGAGCTGCATCGTGACTTTCCAGCTCTTCCATCCAATGCCTCGACCAATGAAGACAAGCATCCCATACGCCTTCTCCATCGCCCTGTCAACGTGTTGCTTTAGGGAGTCAAAGCCCTTACAGAATCTGCCCATTAGCAAGGACAGCTCAGCCAAGTCCCTGAAACACTGGTACCTGGCTGTGGTGAGGGGATAAAGTCTGACTTGATCTGCCTCCCTGTAGGTCCATGGCAGAAGGAAGTCCTGGCTCCCCAGTCTCACCGTCCCAACCCATCACTGGAGCCCACAGTGGCAGTGGTATTCCCAGTCCACCCCACCCCACCCTGCCCACCTCCCCCTTCACCTACCCCACCCCACCCTGCCCACCCCACCTCCATCCCATCCCACCCCACCCTGCCCACCTCCCCCTTCACCTACCCCACCCCACCCTGCCCACCCCACCTCCATCCCACCCCACCCCACCCTGCCCACCTCCCCCTTCACCTACCCTACCCCACCCTGCCCACCCCACCTCCATCCCACCCCACCCCACCCTGCCCACCTCCATCCCACCCCACCCCACCCTGCCCACCTCCACCTCCATCCCACCCCACCCCACCCTGCCCACCCCACCCCACCCTGCCCACCCCACCCCACCCTGCCCACCTCCATCCCACCCCACCCCACCCTGCCCACCTCCATCCCACCCCACCCTGCCCACCCCACCCCACCCCACCCCACCCTGCCCACCTCCATCCCATCCCACCCCACCCCACCCTGCCCACCTCCATCCCACCCCACCCCACCCCACCCCACCCTGCCCACCATAATCCCACCCCACCCCACCCTGCCCACCTCCATCCCACCACACCCCACCCTGCCCACCATAATCCCACCCCACCCCACCCCACCCTGCCCACCTCCATCCCACCCCACCCTGCCCACCTCCACCTTCATCCCACCCTACCTTGCCCCCCTCCCCCCTTCACTTGCCACTGGGCAACTCCCGCACCAGAGCCTGTGTGGACCTCCTCTCCTCCCGCGTGCAGACCCAGCTGGAGGGTTACAGTTGCTAACCCCTGCGTGGGTTCAGCAGGGCATCGGCCCCTCCACCATGACGGGCGGTGAGGTGTTCACAGTGTTGGAAGGGCCGAGTGGCCTCCTCCTGCACCTGTTTTCTATGTCTAGTATGTCTGCAATGACCATCGTGTGTGGGTGTGGGCAGAGTGGGGTACACAGAGTGTCATTACCAGACCCACCAGTTATGTCCATGGACACAACACAGCAGCCAACAGACCCAGGTGAACGTCACCACAGTGGAAGGCAAATCTCCTCTGGTCCGTTTGCTGTGACCTGCCACAGCACCAGTTTAACTTGTTTTGCAGACAAACGAGATGAGAGCATGGCCAGGGTGGTGTGGGTCAGTGAGAGTGTGGCCAGGGTGGTGTGGGTCAGTGAGAGTGTGTCCAGGGGGGTGTGGGACAGTGAGAGTGTGGCCAGGGTGGTGTGGGTCAGTGAGAGTGTGTCCAGGGTGGTGTGGGTCAGTGAGAGTGTGGCCAGGGGGGTGTGGGTCAGTGAGAGTGTGGCCAGGGTGGTGTGGGTCAGTGAGAGTGTGGCCAGGGGGGTGTGGGTCAGTGAGAGTGTGGCCAGGGTGGTGTGGGTCAGTGAGAGTGTGGCCAGGGTGGTGTGGGTCAGTGAGAGTGTGGCCAGGGTGGTGTGGGTCAGTGAGAGTGTGGCCAGGGTGGTGTGGGTCAGTGAGAGTGTGGCCAGGGTGGTGTGGGTCAGTGAGAGTGTGGCCAGGGTGGTGTGGGTCAGTGAGAGTGTGGCCAGGGTGGTGTGGGTCAGTGAGAGTATGGCCAGGGTGGTGTGGGTCAGTGAGAGTGTGGCCAGGGTGGTGTGGGTCAGTGAGTGTGGCCAGGGTGGTGTGGGTCAGTGAGAGTGTGGCCAGGGTGGTGTGGGTCAGTGAGAGTGTGGCCAGGGTGGTGTGGGTCAGTGAGAGTGTGGCCAGGGTGGTGTGGGTCAGTGAGAGTGTGGCCAGGGTGGTGTGGGTCAGTGAGAGTGTGGCCAGGGTGGTGTGGGTCAGTGATAGTGTGGCCAGGGTGGTGTGGGTCAGTGAGAGTGTGGCCAGGGTGGTGTGGGTCAGTGAGAGTGTGGCCAGGGTGGTGTGGGTCAGTGAGAGTGTGGCCAGGGTGGTATGGGTCTCTGGTCAGTGAGATGGGAATGTGGAAGTAGAGAAATGAAAATGATAGGATGGTTTGATTAAAATTATAAAGTCAGTCTTTCCACATGAATATTGTGTTGCAACTGGGTATCTTGGGCTGGGAATGCAATGAGAGCTGTGCGGAGATGTACTAACTACCCATGGGAGATAAAATACATCCATGCCTTCCAATGAAATGTTACCTCTTGTAACCATTCACTCCAGGCTGAGTTGTCCATAAAAGGCAGTCAATTGAACAGATATTAACAGCATTTCTACTAATATTTGGTTTAATTTGTAACGCCCTTGAATTCACAGCAGTGAAATGAGACCTCGATGATATTCTATTACTGATATATTTCTAAACAATAGTCTTCCATTTGTTCATTGCTTTAGGAATGTTATTCCAAAAATTACCTGCACTGTGTCCCAGTGGTGGAGCTGCTGCCTGCACCGTGTCCCTGCGGTGGAGCTCCTGCCTGCACCGTGTCCCAGCGGTGGAGCTCCTGCCTGCACGTGTCCCAGTGGTGGAGCTCCTGCCTGCACCGTGTCCCAGCGGTGGAGCTGCTGCCTGCACCGTGTCCCAGCGGTGGAGCTCCTGCCTGCACCGTGTCCCAGCGGTGGAGCTCCTGCCTGCACTGTGTCCCAGCGGTGGAGCTGCTGCCTGCACCATGTCCCAGTGGTGGAGCTCCTGCCTGCACTGTGTCCCAGCGGTGGAGCTCCTGCCTGCACTGTGTCCCAGCGGTGGAGCTCCTGCCTGCACTGTGTCCCAGTGGTGGAGCTGCTGCCTGCACCGTGTCCCAGCGGTGGAGCTCCTGCCTGCACCGTGTCCCAGCGGTGGAGCTCCTGCCTGCACGTGTCCCAGTGGTGGAGCTCCTGCCTGCACCGTGTCCCAGCGGTGGAGCTCCTGCCTGCACCGTGTCCCAGCGGTGGAGCTCCTGCCTGCACCGTGTCCCAGCGGTGGAGCTCCTGCCTGCACTGTGTCCCAGTGGTGGAGCTGCTGCCTGCACCATGTCCCAGTGGTGGAGCTCCTGCCTGCACTGTGTCCCAGCGGTGGAGCTCCTGCCTGCACTGTGTCCCAGCGGTGGAGCTCCTGCCTGCACTGTGTCCCAGCGGTGGAGCTCCTGCCTGCACTGTGTCCCAGCGGTGGAGCTGCTGCATGCACCATGTCCCAGTGGTGGAGCTCCTGCCTGCACTGTGTCCCAGTGGTGGAGCTCCTGCCTGCACTGTCCCAGCGGTGGAGCTGCTGCCTGCACCGTGTCCCAGCGGTGGAGCTCCTGCCTGCACCGTGTCCCAGCGGTGGAGCTGCTGCCTGCACCGTGTCCCAGCGGTGGAGCTGCTGCCTGCACTGTGTCCCAGCGGTGGAGCTGCTGCCTCACAGCGCCAGAGACCTGGGCTCCATCCTGACCTCGGGTGCTGTCTGTGCGGAGTTTGCACGTTCTCCCTGTGACCGCGTGGGTTTTCTCCGGGTGCTCCGGTTTCCTCCCACATCCCACTAAGACGTGCGGGTTTGTAGGTTAATCGGGTCTCTGTAAATTGCCCCCCAGTGTGCAGGGAGTGGATGGGAAAGTGGGATAACGTGGAACCAATGTGAACGGGCGACTGATGGTCAGCACGGACTCGGTGGGCTGAAGGGCCGGTCTCCATGCCAATTATCCTACAGCATAAACTGAGGATCCCTCAATGAAGCAAGGTGCTGTTTGTTGGGTTGTGACTTCAGTTTAATGATTCATTGTTACATGTACCTTGCGTGGTACAGTGAAATGATTTGTTTTGCAGAAAATCGTACACAGACCCCACCTCGGCAGTACACATGGACCCCCACCTTCAGTGACCGACCGTACACAGACCTGACCACGCTAGTCCACATGGACCACCCGCCACCTTCAGTCACTGACAAAGTTTCAAAAGCTCACTGAACAGTTCCACCTTCTGCCTGCCATCACGAGAGTGGGTGGCAGCACGTGAAGAAAGGTCACAAGTTCATAAGTGATAGGAGCAGAATTAGGCCATTCGGCCCATCATGTCTACTCCACCATTCAATCACGGCTGATCTCTCTCTCCCTCTTAACCCCATTCTCCTGCCTTCTCCCCATAACCCCTGACACCCGCACTGATCAAGAATCTATTTATCCCCGCCTTAAAAACATCCACTGACTTGTGGCCTCCACAGCCGTCTGTGGCAATGAATCCCACAGATTCACCATCCTCTGACTAAAGAAATTCCTCCCCATCTCCTTCCTGACGGAGCGTCCTTTAATTCTGATGCTGTGACCTCTGGTTCTGGAATTTAAGAGTCTTAACTCAAGAGGGTTTAATTGTGGCATGTCCCAAAGCCGATCAGCAAGATTCTTACTGGCAGCGTCGCAGCAGGTTTGTAGAAGCAATACTCCATATACTATCATAAACACACATCAAGAAAGCTCAACCAGTTTTAAAATAGCATTATAGTTTCATTTGTAAACAGCCAGCCAGTGCTGAGCCAGATCTGTACAGTTTTCCAGCTGCAAGACTGAGTTTGCACTGAGTTTAATCCGATGACTTCCCTCCATTTCAGGTGCTGACGTTTGCTGTCCCCCAGTTTAGTAAAAGTGCTTCTTGTTCCCGTTTCTCCAGCCTTCCCCCTATACGGCATGCAGCATTGCTCCCCGAGACCCCGGGACCTGAGTGTGTGGGGAGGTCCAGGCATGGCCACGCATCCCAACACGCCACAGCAGACCGGTACTCCAGCGTCTGCTCTCTTTGTCTCTGTCTCCGTCTCTGTGCAGTGGTCAAGTGGTTCGTCTGTCTCTGCCTGTCAGTGACGTGACTCTGTGTCCTTGCAGTCGGCACTAAGAGCGTAGAGTGCAGAGTGACCGGCCAGCACTGCCGTCCGCCAGCTCAGCTCACAGTGTAGAGAGGAGACAACCAGGGAGACACAGTGGCATCAGCCACTTGCATTGGTCTGGGCTCATTACTGCCACATTACCCAGATACAATGGAACACTCTAGCCTTCGATCCAGGAACATCATCTGTGCATGAGTACAATTTCAGGAAGGACGTCCTTGCTATTGAGGCAGTGCAGCGAAGGTTCACCAGGTTAATCCCCGTGATGGCGGGACTGTCATATGAGGAAAGATTGGAAAGACTGGGCTTGTATTCACTGGAGTTTAGAAGGATGAGAGGGGATCTTATAGACACGTATAAAATTATAAAATGACTGGACAAGCTAGATGCAGGAAAAATGTTCCCAATGTTGGGGGAGTCCAGAACCAGGGGCCACAATCTTAGAATAAAGGGGAGGCCATTTAAAACAGGTGAGAAAAAACATTTTCATCCAGAGTTGTGAATCTGTGGAATTCTCTACCACAGAGGGCAGTGGAGGCCAATTCACTGGATGAATTTAAAAGAGAGTTAGATAGAGCTCTAGGGGCTAGTGGAATCAAGGGATATGGGGAGAAGGCAGGAACGGGTTACTGGTTGTGGATGATCAGCCATGATCACAATGAATGGCGGTGCTGGCTCGAAAGGCCAAATGGCCTCCTCCTGCACCTATTTTCTATGTTTCTCTAACAGGCAGCGCAGAAATAGAAAGGAAACCGAGTGCAGCATTAAGCTTTCCAGCTACAAAGAAAGTGCAGGTAAAAACGTGCAGGTGTTGTAGCGAGGTAGATTGGAAGATCAGGATTTCATCGTTAGCTTATCAGGTCTGTTTATGAGTCTGATAACAGGGGAAGAAACTATTCCTGAACAAGGTGGTTTGTGCTTTTGTATCTCATGCCTGACGGGGGGGGAGGGGGGGAGAATGACCGGGGTAAAAATGGCCCTTAATTATGTCGGCTGCTTTCCCGAGGCAGTGTGAAGTGCAGATGGAGTCAGTGGTGGGGAGTCTGTCTGTCTGATGGACAGGGCTACAACTACAACTCTCTATAATGTCCATTGCGTGTCATTGACCAGTCGTTGCATGTCATTGACCAGTCGGTGCGTGTCATTGACCAGTCGGTGCGTGTCATTGACCAGTCGGTGCATGTCATTGACCAGTCGGTGCGTGTCATTGACCAGTCGGTGCGTGTCATTGACCAGTCGGTGCGTGTCATTGACCAGTCGGTGCGTGTCATTGACTGGTGCGTGTCATTGACCAGTCGTTGCGTGTCATTGACCAGTCGGTGTGTGTCATTGACCGGTCGGTGCGTGTCATTGACCAGTCGGTGTGTGTCATTGACCGGTCGGTGCGTGTCATTAACCGGTCGCTGCGTGTCATTGACCAGTCGGTGCGTGTCATTGACCGGTGCGTGTCATTGACTGGTGCGTGTCATTGACCGGTGCGTGTCGTTGACCAGTCAGTGCGTGTAGTTGACCGGTTGGTGCGTGTAGTTGACCTGTGCGTGTCGTTGACCAGTGTGTGTCATTGACCAGTCAGCGCGTGTCGTTGACCAGTCGGTGCGTGTCATTGACCGGTGCGTGTCGTTGACCAGTCAGTGCGTGTGGTTGACCGGTCGGTGCGTGTAGTTGACCGGTCGGTGCGTGTCGTTGACCGGTCGGTGCGTGTCGTTGACCGGTCGGTGCGTGTCGTTGACCGGTCGGTGCGTGTCGTTGACCGGTCGGTGCGTGTAGTTGACCGGTCGGTGCGTGTCATTGACCAGTCAGTGCGTGTAGTTGACCGGTCAGTGCGTGTAGTTGACCGGTCGGTGCGTGTCGTTGACTGGTCGGTGCGTGTCGATGACCGGTCCATACATGTCATTAACCACTCAGTGCGTGTCATTGACCGGTCAGTGCATGTCATTGACCGGTCAGTGCGTGTAGTTGACCGGTCGGTGCGTGTCGTTGACCGGTCGGTGCGTGTCGTTGACCGGTCCGTGCGTGTAGTTGACCGGTCGGTGCGTGTCGTTGACCGGTCGGTGCGTGTAGTTGACCGGTCGGTGCGTGTCATTGACCAGTCAGTGCGTGTAGTTGACCGGTCAGTGCGTGTCATTGACCGGTCGGTGCGTGTCATTGACCAGTCAGTGCGTGTCATTGACCAGTCGTGCGTGTCATTGACCTGTGCGTGTCATTGACCAGTCAGTGAGTGTCATTGACCAGTCGGTATGTGTCATTGACCAGTCAGTACGTGTCATTGACCAGTCGTGCGTGTCATTGGCATGGATAAAGTGAACACTCACAGTCTGTTTCCCAGGGTAGAGGATTCTAAAACTAGAGGGCACAGGCTTAAGGTGAGAGGGGGGAGATTTAAGGGGGATCGCAGGGGCAACGTTTTCATTCAGTGGGTGGTCCGTATCTGGAACCAGCTGCCAGAGGAAGCTGTAGCAGCGGGTACAATTATGATTGTTAAAAGACATTTGGGCAGATATGTGAATAGGAAGGGTTTAGAGGGATAGGAAAAAAACTGCACATGCCGGTTTAAATAGAAGATAGACATAAAATGCTGGAGTAACTCAGCGGGTCAGGCAGCATCTGTGGAGAACATGGATAGGTGACGTTTCACAGAGTGCTGGAGTAACTCAGCGGGTCAGAGAAGGAATGGGTGATGTTTCTGGTCGAGAAACATCAGAAACGCCTCTTCCTTCCCATTCCATCTCTCCACAGATGCTGTCATGTTAACATATTCACAATGAAAGCATTATCAAATAATCAAATGTTTTTTAAAAATCCAGCTATTAGCCTCAGAATTGCCCAGATTTCGGTTAATGCTTGTCAAATACAAATGCCAAGTGACCTGATTTTAAATTCCATTTCTTATTAATAGACCTGGGATTGCTTGAATCAATTCAGTAGCTGGTCAAATAATGAAGCAGTTTATATGCCGTTTAAGAAAGCAATCACAGTGCTGGAGTTATAACAAGTGCATCCTTCTGAACTGCAGTGTTTCTGATGGACTGTCCTCACCACAGGCAGCTGAGCTCCAACCTGCCCATCACCTGACACACGTCTACTCTGTTCAAACCTCTCGCCTCCAAATGATGTACTTCTGACTCCGTCAAAATCAGACGATCAGAAGAGATAGGAGCCGAATTAGGCCATTCGGCCCATCATCTACTCCGCCATTCAATCATGGCTGATCTATCTCTCCCTCCTAACCTCTTTCTCCTGCCTTCTCCCTATAACCTGTGACACCCGTACTAATCAACAATCTATCTATCTCTGCCTTAAAGATATCCACTGCCTTGTGGCCTCCACAGCCGTCTGTGGCAAAGACTTCCACAGATTCACCGTGCTCAACATTGAACCCAAATATTAGAAAGCTCCTCTCGCTGGACAAGTGTTCTGGTTATATCTCAGAGGCGCAGAGAACTGCAGGTGCTGGAACCTTGAGTAAAACACAAAGTGCTGGAGGAACTCAGCGGGTCAGGCAGCATCTGTGGAGGGAATGGGCAGACGACGTTTTGGGTCGGGACCCTTCTTCAGACTGACGGAGTGGGGGGGGGGAGAAAGCCAGTGTGGAGAGGTGAGAGGTAGAGGGGGCAAGGAGCAGCTGGGTGCTGGTAAGGAGGGGGTGTTGGGGAGATATAGAGAGGGAGGGGGAGAGGGGGAGATATAGAGAGGGAGGGGGGGCAAGACAAGCAGTAGCTGGGTGCTGGTAAGGAGGGGGTGTTGGGGAGATGGAGTTGGGTGGGGGAGGGATGGCGATAGTGAGAGCTGGGAGGGGGAAGGTGGAGGGCGAATGCACAGGGTAGGGGAATCAAGAACCAGAGGACACAGGTTAAAGGTGAGAGGGTGATGGGTGTAGAATAGAAGACAAGAGAATTGAATACATTTTATTAGCCAGGTATGTAAACATGTACTTGGCTAGGACGTCACAGAGACCCGGATTCCATCCCGACTACGGGTGCTGTCTGTACGGAGTTTGTACGTTCTCCCCGTGACCTGCGTGGGTTTTCTCCGAGATCTTCGGTTTCCTCCCACACTCCAAAGACGTGCAGGTTTGTAGGTTAATTGGCTTGGTAAATATAAAAGTTGTCCTTAATGTGTGTAGGATAATGTTAATGTGCGGGGACCACTGGTCGGTGCGGACCTGGTGGGGCTGAAGGGCCTGATTCCATGTTGTATGACTATGAGGCAACAAAAGGCTACACATTATGGGGTATGGATATCTTTAAGGCAGAGATAAATAGATTGTTGAATAGCACGGGTGCCAGGGGTTATGGGGAGAAGGTACAGGAATGGGGTTAGGAGCTAATAACCTTATGATGGAATCTCATATGAAAGGAAGAGCAGACCCAATGTGACCTTCTTGGCCTGGTGTTGGGGGTGTACCTGATGGAACTCTGGTGGGATCTCTCTGTCCAGCAGACCATCAATCTGAGGGTTTTTTACAATCTTCCAATTCTATGTCACCCTCCATTTCTCTTTCAAAGTTCATCTGTTCTCTCCCTGCCCGGCTTATTTCTTCATTATACTTCTCAATTCCTTCATTTTTTATTTACGATTCAATATTTTGTGGTCATGAACAGGTATAATTAAGGTATAACCCACTCCCAATCTGACCTTTCTGTCCTGGGCCTCCTCCATTGTCAGAGTGAAGCCCAGTGCAAATTGGAGGAACATCACCTCATATTTCGCTTGGGCAGTTTACACCCCAGCGGTATGAACATTGACATCTCTAACTTCAGATAGTCCCTGCTTTCTTGCTATTGAGGGCGTGCAGCGTAGGTTCACTAGGTTAATTCCCGGAATGGCGGGACTGTCACATGTTGAAAGACTGGAGCGACTCGGCTTGTATACACTGGAATTTAGAAGGATGAGAGGAGATCTTATCGAAACGTATAAGATTATTAAGGGGTTGGACACGTTAGAGGCAGGAAACATGTTCCCAATGTTGGGGGAGTCCAGAACCAGGGGCCACAGTTTAAGAATAAGGGGTAGGCCATTTAGAACGGAGATGAGGAAAAACCTGTTCAGTCAGAGAGTGGTGAATCTGTGGAATTCTCTGCCTCAGAAGGCAGTGGAGGCCAATTCTCTGAATGCATTCAAGAGAGAGCTAGATAGAGCTCTTAAGGATAGCGGAGTCAGGGGGTATGGGGAGAAGGCAGGAGCGGGGTACTGATTGAGAATGATCAGCCATGATCACATTGAATGGTGGTGCTGGCTCGAAGGGCCAAATGGCCTCCTCCTGCACCTATTGTCTGTTCCCTTTCTCTCCATCCGCTCCCCCTTCCCAGTTCTCAATAGACAATAGGTGCAGGAGGAGGCCATTCGGCCCTTCGAGCCAGCACCACCATTCAATGTGATCATGGCCGATCATTCTCAATCAGTACCCCGTTCCTTCCTTCTCCCTATACCCCCTGACTCCCACCAGTCTTCCTGTCTCCGACTACATCCTATCTTTGTCCCGCCCCCTCCCCTGACATCAGTCTGAAGAAAGATCTCGACCCGAAACGTCACCCATTCCTTCTCTGCCGAGATGCTGCCTGACCCGCTGAGTTACTCCAGCACTCTGTGTCTATCTAGGTATATCTAAGTATCAGCTTCTCACACTGATGATGAAGGGGGTCTGGGACGTGCTGCCAGGGGTGGTGAGGGAGGCAGGTGTGAAGGTGGCACATAAGAGACTTTTGGATGGGCATGGATATGCACCACATGGAGGTATATGGATAATGTGCAGGCAGATGGGATAAGCTTAGATTGGCATCACGGTTGGCAAAGACATTGTGGGCTGAAGGTCCTGTTGCTGTGCTGTACTGTTCCATATTCTGTGTTCAGTGAAAGCAAAGCTTCTGCATCTGAAGGATTTATCTAACCGCTATAGGCTGAGTGGAAAGATGTGCTTCACAATCCTGTCTCCAAGTTTTATTTTCTGATATCCATTCACAAGTTTTGCACTCTGCATCCCCTGGTCTACCTATTGTTTAATGATTGTATTTATGTCTTGTATTTTCTGATCTATTTGGAAAGCACCTACAAAGCTATTCACTGTACCCTGTACCTCACATAACACTAATAAACCAGAACGAGAAGCTAACCCCAGGCCTGACCCTGTGGTCTGCATTGGGCAGGAAGGAACTACAGATGCTGGTTTAAACCGAAGATGGACACAAAATGCTGGAGTAACTCAGTGGGTCAGGCCATTATCTCTGGAGAGAAGGAATTGGTGACGATTTGGTTCGAGACCCTTCTTCAGATTGAGAGTCGGGGGGGAGGGGGCTTCAGACAGAGTCGGGGGAGGGGGCTTCAGACTGAGAGTCGGGGGAGAGGGGGCTTCAGACAGAGTCGGGGGGGGGGGAGGGGGCTTCAGACTGAGAGTCGGGGGTGAGTGGGCTTGGGATATGCTGATTGAATCATTCTGGATTGAAGTCCTCCATGTTGTGGTGACACAGATGCAATGCAGATGGGCTGTGGCCAAGGTCAGGCTGCAGATTCCTCAGCATGGCTGACCAACCCAACCAGGCGAGCAGTATAATTGAGTCTTCTCTTCACTGTGCCGGCCGGCGGTGATTTAACACAGACAGAGTCAGTCTGTTATCAGGCCATGGGCTCATTCATTTCCCTCATCTATTTCCGCCCCATCGGGAGATTCTGGTAACATCCACTTTGCTGCCAGGAGGCCCTTATCTATAATTGTCTTTCAACGCTGCCCATTGACTGACTTTGTACAACTCCACTGAAGCCTTGACTGGGGTTTCAGAGCCATCTCTTCAGCCTGCAACCGGCCAGCTCATGATTAGAAGGAAGCTGGGACACTTTATGTCAAGATAAGGAACTCATTTAAAATGGGAACTGGCAATTCAAAAGGAATTTCGATAAATTGCGTGAAGATTGGACATCGCCCAGTCCCTCTGCCGGTCATTAGCTGTCAATTGCTGCACGACCTCTGAGCTGACCAGGTCAGCAAAGAGTGAGTGAATCAGGACATGGTGTCACCTGGAAACAGTAACACAGACATACTGCAAGAAGACAGTCACAGAGTGATACAGTGTGGAAACAGGCCCTTCATAGAGTCACAGAGTGATACAGTGTGGAAACAGGCCCTTCATAGAGTCACAGAGTGATACAGTGTGGAAACTGGCCCTTCATAGAGTCACAGAGTGATACAGGCCCTTCATAGAGTCACAGAGTGATACAGTGTGGAAACTGGCCCTTCATAGAGTCACAGAGTGATACAGGCCCTTCATAGAGTCACAGAGTGATACAGGCCCTTCATAGAGTCACAGAGTGATACAGTGTGGAAACAGGCCCTTCATAGAGTCACAGAGTGATACAGGCCCTTCATAGAGTCACAGAGTGATACAGTGTGGAAACTGGCCCTTCATAGAGTCACAGAGTGATACAGGCCCTTCATAGAGTCACAGAGTGATACAGTGTGGAAACTGGCCCTTCATAGAGTCACAGAGTGATACAGGCCCTTCATAGAGTCACAGAGTGATACAGTGTGGAAACAGGCCCTTCATAGAGTCACAGAGTGATACAGGCCCTTCATAGAGTCACAGAGTGATACAGTGTGGAAACTGGCCCTTCATAGAGTCACAGAGTGATACAGGCCCTTCATAGAGTCACAGAGTGATACAGTGTGGAAACTGGCCCTTCATAGAGTCACAGAGTGATACAGGCCCTTCATAGAGTCACAGAGTGATACAGTGTGGAAACAGGCCCTTCATAGAGTCACAGAGTGATACAGGCCCTTCATAGAGTCACAGAGTGATACAGTGTGGAAACTGGCCCTTCCGCCCAACCTGCCCACACCGGCCAACATGTCCCATCTAAACTAGTCCCACCTGCTTGCATTTGGCCCACATCCCTCCCAACCTGTCCTGTCCTGCCTAACTGTTTTGTAAATGTTGGGATAGTCCCAGCCTCAACTACCTCCTCCGGCAGCTTGTTCCATACACACACCACCCTTTGTGTGAAAAAGTTACCCCTCAGATTCCTATTAAATCTTTTCCCCCTCACCTTGAACCAATGTCCTCTGGTCCACGATTCCCCTACTCTGGGCAAGAGACTGTGCATCTACCCGATGTATTCCTCTCATGATTTTATACATCTCTATATGATCACCCCTCATCCTCCTGTGCTCCAAGGAATAGAGACCCAGCCTGTTCAACCTCTCCCTGTAGCTCACACCCTCTAGTCCTGGCAAACATGTTGCAACGTAATGCAGGAACAAAAGCCCTGGACAATTGCAGGAGCGTTGTCGAGTTGAGCGATGTAGTGGATGCCGACGTGAAGAAAGTTGCAGCTGAGCAAAGAATAATGAATGCCCCGCAGTGCGACCTTGTAGCCCAACGCAGTGGTGAATTAAGGAATTGAGATGCATCCTGTCCCATCGAGCCAGACCACGTCTCAGCGTTTACACACTTACCCATCTCACGATGAGCCAGACCACGTCTCAGCGTTTACACACTTACCCATCTCACGATGAGCCAGACCACGTCTCAGCGTTTACACACTTACCCATCTCACGATGAGCCAGACCACGTCTCAGCGTTTACACACTTACCCATCTCACGATGAGCCAGACCACACCTCAGCGTTTACACACTTACCCATCTCACGATGAGCCAGACCACGTCTCAGCGTTTACACACTTACCCATCTCACGATGAGCCAGACCACGTCTCAGCGTTTACACACTTACCCATCTCACGATGAGCCAGACCACACCTCAGCGTTTACACACTTACCCATCTCACGATGAGCCAGACCACACCTCAGCGTTTACACACTTACCCTTCTCACGATGAGCCAGACCATACCTCAGCGTTTACACACTTACCCTTCTCACGATGAGCAGATTGCGGGGGTAATGCAGAGTGAGCCTGTGAATACACAATGTCATGACGTCCTTCAAAGCAAGTTGGGAAGTTGTTGGCCATGTGCAGATAAAGCCGTGAGGCATTGGTGGTAGAGTGGGTGAGCCGGCATGAAGGAGCAACTGGTCAACGTCTGCAGTGATGTTAGCACGTGACCACTCTGCCACGTGACCAATCTGCCACGTGACCTCTGCCACAGTGACCACGGCACGTGTGAACTCTGCCACGTGACCTCTGCCACAGTGGCTACGGCACACGTGAACTCTGCCACGTGAACTCTGCCACGTGACCTCTGCCACAGTGGCCACGGCACGCGTCACTTCTCCCTGCCCACACTCTGCATCCTAACTCGCTGAGCCCACAGGGGCAATGGGAGATGTGGCCACTCTCTGACATATCTCTGGGTCAGGGAGATGGGACTGGCCTCAGGGTCAGTCCACAGAGCGTCTACAGAGTGTGAAGCCAAGGCAGTGGTCCATTCGGCCCATTGCTCCCCTTCCCTATCCCACTCACCCCCCGCCCCATCTCACCATTGTTCACTTGTAATCATCTCTCCCAGCACCTCCTGACATTCAGCTCAGCCTTGTTCATTGTCACGTGTACCGAGGTACAGTGAAAAGCTTTTGTTGCGCGCTAACCAGTCAGCGGAAACACAACACATGATTACAATCGAGCCGTCCACAGTGTACATATACATGATCAGGGAATAACGTTTAGTGCAAGGTAAAGCCAGCAAAGTCTGATCAAGGATAGTCCGAGGGTCACCAATGAGGTAGATAGTAGTTCAGCACTGCTCTCTGGTTGTGGTAGGATGGTTCAGTTGCCTGATAACAGCTGGGAAGAAACTGTCCCTGAATCTGGAGGTGGGCGTTTTCACACTTCTGTACCTCTTGCCTGATGGGAGAGGGGAGAAGAGGGAGTGACCGGGGTGAGACTGGTCCTTGATTATGCTGCTGGCCTTGCCGAGGCAGCGTGAGGTGTAGATGGAGTCAGTGGAAGGGAGGTTGGTTTGTGTGATGGTCTGGGCTGCGTCCACAATTCTCTGCAATTTCTTGTGGTCTTGGATGGAGCTGTTCCCAAACCAAGCTGTGATGCATCCTGATAAAATGCTTTCTATGGTGCATCTGTAGAAGTTGGTGAGAGTTGTAGGGGACATGCCAAACTTCTTAAACCTTCTCAGGAAGTAGAGGCGTAGGTAATGGCTCACATGGTTCCACGCAGGCAGCAGCAGCACCTGGCACCTGGGGTCCATGGAGCAGTGTGGGAGCAGCGTGAATGGTGCAGGAACAAAGAACTGCAGATGCTGGTTTATACCAAAGACAGGCACAAAGTGCTGGAATCTGAAGAATGGGCCCGACCCAAAACGTCACCTATCCATGTTCTCCACAGATGCTGCCTGACCCGCTGAGTTACTCCAGCACTCTGTGAAACGTCACCTATCTATGTTCACCAGAGATGCTGCCTGACCCGCTGAGTTACTCCAGCATTCTGTGTCTAAACATGAACGTTAATGGTGTGCCTTGCAGCGATATAGATTCTTGATTAGTACGGGTGTCTGGGGTTGTAGGGAGAGGGCAAGAGAATGGGGCTGAGAGGGAAAGATAGAACAGACTTGATTGAACGGCCGAGTAGACTTGATGGGCCGAATGGTGTCATTCTGCTCTTACAACTTACGAATCCGTTGCCTTTTTGTTAGACCTGTGTGTGCGTGCGTGCGTGTGTGTGCATGTGTGTGTGTATGTGTGTGCGTGCGTGTGTGTGCATGTGTGTGTGTATGTGTGTGCATGCGTGTGTGCGTGTGTGTATGTATGTGTGTGCATGTGTGTGTGTACGCACGTGTATGTGCATGCACGTGTGTGCGTGTATGTGCGCACGTGTGTGTAGGTGCGTGCGTGTATGTGTATCTGTGTGTGTACACACATGCCTATTGTTCGGTGTGTTGTTCATGGTGTGTTGTATCATGGTGTGTTGGCATGCTCAGTGCTAACCTGCCTCTCCTCCTCACCAGTAACTTGCACTAACTACAAGAAGACCCCACCGCCGGTGCCACCGCGCACCACGTCCAAGCCCGTCATCTCCGTGACGGCACAGAGCAGCACTGAATCGACACAGGACGCCTACCAGGACAACCGTTGCCAGCACAGCCAATGGGGCCAGGACAGCAAGGTGCTGTACAACTCCACTGACAGCCTGGACAGTGGCAAGGCAGTCAACATGGCCCTGGAGGCAGCCGCCCAGCACCACACCATCAACACCTGCCGGGGGGCCGTGCTGCTGACCCGTGAGAAAGCAATCCTCACCCTGGATGTGGCCAAGGCCCAACAGCTCCTCGACAACCGCCGCTCCTCCATCGGCATTCAGGTGGGCGGGCAGCACGGGGCGATGGGGGAATGGTCACGGACAGCACGGGGTAGTGGGGGAGTGGTCACGGACAGCACAGGGTGATGGGGGAATGGACACGGACAGCACAGGGTGATGGAGGAATGGTCACAGACAGCACGGGGTAGTGGGGGAATGGTCATGGACAGCACGGGGTAGTGGGGGAATGGTCACGGACAGCACAGGGGCGATGGGGGAATGGTCACGGACAGCACAGGGGCGATGGGGGAATGGTCACGGACAGCACAGGGTGATGGAGGAATGGTCACAGACAGCACGGGGTAGTGGGGGAATGGTCACAGACAGCATGGGGTAGTGGGGGAATGGTCACAAACAGCACGGGGTAGTGGGGGAGTAGTCACGGACAGCACAGGGGCGATGGGGGAATGGTCACGGACAGCACTGGGTGATGGGGGAATGGTCACGGACAGCACGGGGTAGTGGGGGAATGGTCACAGAGCATGGAGCGATGGGGGAATGGACACGGACAGCACGGGGTAGTGGGGGAATGGTCACGGACAGCACGGGACGATCGGGGAATGGTCACGGACAGCACAGGGGCAATGGGGGAATGGTCACGGACAGCACAGGGGCGATGGGGGAATGGACACGGACAGCACAGGGGCGATGGGGGAATGGTCACGGACAGCACGGGGTAGTGGGGGAATGGACACGGACAGCACGGGGTAGTGGGGGAATGGTCACAGACAGCACGGGGTAGTGGGGGAATGGACACGGACAGCACAGGGGCGATGGGGGAATGGTCACGGACAGCACAGGGGCGATGGGGGAATGGTCACGGACAGCACAGGGGCAGTGGGGGAATGGACACGTGTGATGCTGATCCACTACAAGGCCATCATCACGCTGGACGTGGCCAAGGCTCAACAATGGCCCCCCCTCCGTCAGTCTCCACACACAGGGGGGCAGCTGCCTGTCCCGGTCAGCTACTCCAGCATGTTGCGCCTATTTTCGGTGTAAACCAAAAATCCCTTCCTACACACTTCTGACCCAGTCCCATTGATGGAGGAATGTGATTTGGCCATCAGGGGAATAGATGGGGAGATTCACAGACTCTCTTGCCCAGAGTGGGGGAACCGAGGACCAGAGGACGTACGCTTAAGGTGAGGGGCGACATTTAATAAGAACCTGAAGGGCAACATTCTCACACAGAGGGTGGTGAGTGTATGGAACAAGCTGCCAGAGGAGGTCGTTGAGGCTGGGACAATCCCAACATTTACGAATCAGTTAGACAGGTACATGGACAGGACAGGTTTGGAGGGATATGGACCAAACGCAGGCATAGTGTAGATGGGCCATGTTGGTCGGCAAGGGTAAGATGGGCCAAAGGGCCTGTTTCTGCAATGTGTGACTATGAATGATGACTCTATGACCAGAATTGACTGCAATCACATTCTACTCTGCAACGAAGAATCAGATTTGTGTAAAGTAGACAACAAGTAATTTCTGTACCCTGTGATTCTAGGGTTTTAAGTCACTGACTCGCATCAGCATGAATCTCAGAATAGTTCCAGAGGAATACAACCCAAGCATTAATTTTGGTTCCCAATAATTTTGTGATATATGAATAAAACCACAGGATTGGATGACAGTGATATTACTCAACATAGAATTAAAAATGAGTGCAGTAAACTGGAAAATTACAGACCATCTATCTTACCAGTTCACAGACAAACCTGTGGAGTCTGTATCACAGAATGATCAAAAATAGAACGTAGAACAAAGGGTGAGCTGCTGCCTCACAGCGCCAGAGACCCGGGTTCCATCCCCACTACGGGTGCTGTCTGTACGGAGTTTGTACCTTCTCCCCGTGACCGCGTGGGTTTTCTCCAGGTGCTCTGGTTTCCTCCCACACTCCAGAGACGTGATGGTTTGTAGGTTAATTGGCTGCTGTAAATTTGTCCCTGGTGTGTACAACTAGTGTACCCAACTAGTGTACCCAACTAGTGTACCCAACTAGTGTACCCAACTAGTGTACCCAACTAGTGTACTGGGTGATCATTGGTCATCATGGACCACCAAACTAACCAGTGCAGCACCACAACTGCTGCCTCAGTGGCCCGGGTTCCATCCTGACTACAATGCTGTCTGTACGGAGTTTGCACGCTCCCCCCATGACCTGCATGGGTTTTCTCCGAGATCTTTGGTTTCCTCCCACACTTCCAAGACGTACAGGTTTGTTGTTAATTGGCCTGGTATAAATGTATAAATGTAGATTGTCCTTAGTGAGTGTAGGATAGCGTTAGAGTAAGGCATCGCTGGTCAGTGCCGACTCGGTGGGCCAAAGGGCCTGTTTCCGCACTGTATCTTAACTAATCTAAACTCGACAGGCCCTGCAGCCCACAATGTCTGTGCCGACCACGATGCCATCCTAACTAATGCATGTGTGTAGGTTTAGGTCACATGTACCGAGGTACAGTAAAAAGCATTGTTTTACATGCGATCCAAACTAATATACCACATATAAATACAATCAGTGCAAGCTCAAGTACAACAGAAGTACATTGCAGCAGGATCTGGATCGATTGGCCAGGTGGGCGGAGGAATGGTTGATGGAATTTAATACAGAGAAATGTGAGGGGATACATTTTGGGAAGTCTAATATGGGCAGGACCTACACAGTGAATGGTTGGGCTCTGGGGAGTGTTGTAGAGCAGAGGGATCTAGGAGCGCAGGTGCATAGTTCATTGAAAGTGGCATCACAGGTGAACAGGGAGTGTTGTAGAGCTGGGGGATCTAGGAGTACAGGTACATAGTTCGTCACGGGTAGATGGGGTGGTTAAAAAGGCTTTTCTCACATTGGCCTTCATCAGTCAGAGTATTGAGTATAGAAGTTGGGAGGTCATGTTGCAGTTGTTTCAGAGGTGGGTGAGACCGCATTTAGACTATTGTGTGTAATTTTGGGCACCATGTTGTAGGAAAGATGTTGTCAAGCTGGAAAGAGTGCAGAAAAGATGTACGAGGATGTTGCCAGGACTAGAGGGTGTGAGCTACAGGGAGAGGTTGAGTAGGCTGGATCTCTATTCCATGGAGCGCAGGAGGATGAGGGGTGATCTTATAGAGGTGTACAAAATCATGAGAGGAATAGATCGGGTAAATACACAGTGTCTCTTGCCCAGAATAGGGGAATCGAGGACCAGAGGACATAGGTTCAAGGTGAAGGGGGAAAGATTTGAACCCGAGTCATAGAGTCATAGAGTCCTACAGCACAGAAAGAGGCCCTTCGGCCCATCGCGTCCGCGCCGCCCGTTACCCAACACAGTCTAATTTTAATCCCATTTTCCCGCATTTGGACCATAGCCCTGAATGTTGTAGCATTTCAAGTGCCCATCCAAATGCCTCTTAAACGTTGTGAGTGTTCCCGCCTCCACCACTACCCCAGGCAGTGAGTTCCAGACTCCAACCACCCTCTGGGTGAAAAAGTTATTTCTCACATCCCCCCGAAACCTCCCTCCCCTTACCCTGTATCTATGTCCCCTCGTTGTTGAACCTTCCACCAGTGGAAGAAGTTCCCCTCCATCTACCTTATCTATGCCCCTCATGATCTTGTACACCTCGATCATGTCCCCTGTCAGCCTTCTCTGCTCCAGGGAAAACAACCCCAGTCTGCCCAGTCTCTCCTCATAGCCGAGGCCCTTCATCCCTGGCAGCATCCTGGTGAATCTCCTCTGCACCCTCTCCAAAGCTATCACATCCTTTCTATAATGTGGTGACCAGAACTGTACACAATACTCCAGCTGTGGCCTCACCAGTGTTCTGTACAATTCCATCATTACCCCCCTACTTTTATATTCGATGCCCCGGCTAATGAAGGCCAGTAACCCATATGCCTTTTTGACCACCCTGTCCACCTGTCCTGCTGCCTTCAAGGACTTGTGTACCTGTACTCCAAGGTCCCTCTGTACCCCTGTCTTCCCTAGGGTCCTTCCATTCATGGTGTACTCCCTCTCCCAAGTTATTTCTGCCAAAGTGCATCACCTCGCACTTTTCAGGATTAAATTCCATCTGCCACTGCTCCGCCCATCTGACCATCTTATGGCGAGTCCGAAACTTGTTGGTTGTAAGAGGAGTTTATTGCAGCCGCAATATTCGGATACAGAGTTAAACAACAAGGTAAAGGACAACCAATACAAACTTACTGTCTTCCTTGAAGACTTCGCCGAACTGACTCAATCGGGCGCCAAACGCGCACATGACATCGCTGGCCAATCAGCGATGTCGCTCTCTGGACCAATCCCTATGGTCGCGTTCCCACGTGACCTCACTGGCCAATCCGAGGGTTCGACGACCTGGACCATTCTCTATGGTCGCTACATGACCCCCCCCAGAACCCGAGGTGCGGAACCTAGCAGGGAGCCGGATTTCGCGACCATAACGAGTACGGAGAGGGACAGCCTGAACCACAGGAGCCGGGGGTTCCGGACTTGGCGGAACAGCTGGAACGAGAGGTTCTGGAGGAACTACCGGAACGGGGGGTCCTGGAGGGACTGCCGGAACGGGGGGTCCTGGAGGAACTGTCGGAACGGGGGGTCCCGTACTGAGCGGAACTAACGGAGGTTGGCCTCTCCTAGGGGTTTGACCGACCAGGACTGGTTGATCCGGGTCCAAATGGGCAGGTTTGAGCCGGGACACCGAGACGAGCTCACTCTTGCCGCACATGTCTAAGGTGAAGGTAGCCGTTCCCGTACGTAAAACCCGGAACGGCCCTTGATAGACCCTCTGCAACGGGGCGCGATGGGCATCTTTACGCAGAAAAACAAACTCACAGTCCTTCAGGGAAGACGGTTCATGTACCATGGGACACCCATGACGTGAAGTCGGAACTGGAGCCAGGGAGCCCACCCGTTCCCGGAGAGATGCTAACACTGATGGGACTGTAGGCAGCTGGTCTGAAGGGTCCGGAAACAGATCTCCGGGTACTCGAAGTGTCGAGCCATATACTAGCTCTGCGGACGACGCACCGAGATCTGGCTTAGGAGCAGTCCGGATGCCCAAAAGAACCCAAGGGAGTTGGTCTACCCAGTCCGGGCCTTCAAGCCTTGCACAGAGGGACGCCTTAAGTTGGCGGTGGAACCTTTCTACGAGTCCATTTGCCTGGGGGTGATATGCAGTTGTGGGTTGTAACTTGGACCCGTACAGTTCTGCCAGCGCGGCCCAGAGGGACGAAGTGAACTGTGGCCCTCTGTCAGTGGTAATAACTGCTGGGACCCCGAAACGAGCTACCCAATGAAGGGCCAAAGTCCTAGCACAAGACGCTGACGAAATATCAAACAATGGGAAAGCCTCTGGCCACCGGGTGAACCGATCCACCACCGTGAGGAGGTGGGTGTAGCCCCGGGAGGAAGGCAAAGGCCCGACCAAATCCACGTGGATGTGGAAAAAACGAACAGCCGGGACCTCGAAATCCTGTACGGGGGGCTGGACGTGGCGCTGGACTTTAGCGGTCTGACAGGGCACGCAGGAACGTGCCCACCCCGCTACCTGTTTCCGCAGGCCATGCCAGACAAACCTCGCTGCTACCAAGGCAGAGGTGGAGCGGATGGACGGGTGTGCCAGCCCATGAATGGCATCGAAAACCCGGCGCTGAAGGGAGGGCGGTACTACCGGCCTGGGACGGGGAAGAGAAACATCGCACCAGACTTTCGTGCCCTCCGACCCACAAGCTACCTGGGCCAACTTCAATCCCGAAGTGGTGGACCGGTAAGCCGAAACGGTATCCGCCAGGAGCTGTGCCTCCGCAAGCTCCTGGGGATCCACTTCGCAGTCCACCGCCGAAATAGGGGGAAAAGCAGGTCTAGACAGGGCGTCAGCAACGGCATTAAGCTTACCCGCGACATGACGGACATCTGTGGTAAATTCGGAGATAGCGGTCAGGTGCCGCTGCTGGCGGGCCGACCATGGGTCAGACAATTTCAAAAAAGCAAATGTTAATGGCTTGTGGTCCGTAAATGCCACAAATGGGCGGCCCTCGAGGAAATACCTAAAATGACGGACAGCTAAATAGAGAGCCAGAAGCTCTCGGTCAAATGCGCTATACTTCAGCTCGGCCGAATTTAGTTGCCGGCTGAAAAACGCTAAAGGCTGCCAACGGCCACCAACCTGCTGCTCCAGAACTCCACCCACCGCCACGTCAGAGGCGTCAACCGTCAGGGCCGTGGGGGCGGAGGGGCTCGGATGGACCAACATGGTGGCGTCTGCCAAAGCTGCCTTAGCTGCTGTAAAAGCCGACTCTGCGGTCGGGGACCATATCAACTCTACCGGATTCCCTGCAAGGCATTGGAAAAGCGGGCGCAGGACTCGCGCCGCTGCCGGAACGAACCTATGGTAGAAATTAACCATACCGACGAACTCCTGCAGCCCTTTTACTGTGGTGGGCCTAGGAAATGCCCGGATAGCCTCCACCTTCTCGGGCAAAGGGGAGGCGCCGGCCGAGGTAATTCTGTGCCCTAGAAAATCAAGAGCAGGAAGGCCGAATTGACATTTGGAGGGTTGGATTATGAGCCCGTGGTCTTGGAGCCGCTGGAACACGGTCCGCAAATGGGCCTGGTGTTCCTGCACGGAGGGGCTGGCGACCAGGATGTCGTCTAAATAAATAAACAAAAAGGGTAAACCCCGGCCCACGTGGTCCATCAGTCGCTGGAAAGCCTGTGCCGCGTTCTTTAAACCGAAAGGCATACGCAACCATTCAAACAACCCGAACGGAGTAATTGTTGCAGTTTTCTGTATGTCCTCCGGTCGCACCGGGATCTGGTGGTATCCTCGCACCAAATCGATTTTGGAAAACACCACCGCTCCTTCCAGCCCAGATGAAAAATCCTGTAGGTGCGGTATGGGGTAGCGATCAGCCGTGGTGACAGTATTGAGACGCCGATAATCGCCACATGGTCTCCACCCCCCAGATGCTTTGGAGACCATGTGTAACGGCGAGGCCCACGGGCTGTCAGACTGACGGACAATTCCCATTTCCTCCATTTTCCTGAACTCCGCCCTTGCCACCACCAGTTTGTCTGGCGGTAGTCTCCTGGCCCGAGCGAAAACGGGAGGGCCTTCGGTGCGGATGTGATGGACCACACCGTGCTTAGCCGAAGGCGTGTCAAAACGTTGGACGAGCAGCTCCGGAAACTCTGCCAGAATCGCAGCATACGAGTCGGGGGCCGCGACGACGGCCTGGACAGTAGGGCTGGGCGAGGAGGCGATTGTCGGAGCGACGTGCTCATCTTCGGCGGAGGGTCGGAGGTCGTTACCGCGGACATCAGGAACCAGTGAAAAAGCCCAGAGAAAATCTGCGCCCAGGATCGCTTGTTTGACGTCGGCTATGATGAATGGCCATTCGTACGTGCGGAGGCCTAACACAAGGGACATCTTCCGTGTGCCGAAAGTGCGAATTGGGCTGCCATTAACCGCGATGAGGGTGGGACCTGTCTTACCCGATCTGGTTTCGAGGTCGGTCGGCGGCACTATACTGACGATGGCTCCCGTGTCTACCAAAAATTCTGTGTCCGTGAATCGACCATGGACATAGAGGCGCCGGTTCTGGCCAATCGTAACTGCCCCTATGTACGATCGGCCGAGGCATTTCCCGCGAAGGTACAAGGCAAACGGCAGTTGCGGGATTCGTTACCCCATCGTAGGTGATAATAGCACCAGCCGCGCTTGTGCGGATCTTTTTGGCGGGCTTTCTGAGAATTGGCGGGAGACATGGCGCCATCTTGCCGTCGCTGTGGCGTGGTCACTAATGTCGAGACTTTGTTGATCGAACCACTCGCCTTGTTTTTTGCCGCTATGAGCGCGTCCGCTTTCGCTGCATATGCTTCGGGGTCCTTAAAAGAACAATCCGTGAGCAGCAGTCGGACATCCTCGGGAAGTTTCTCGCGGAATGCCTGTTCGAACATAGGGCAATCCGTATGCTCACCGGCTAGCATCATCATTTCGGCCATGAGGACGGAAGGCAGTTGGTCTCCAAGATCCGGTAGGTGCAGAAGTTTTGCCGCACCACCATGCTTATTAAACCCGAAGGTTCGCAGTAATACTTTCTTCATGGCCTCGTACTTGTTTTCCGCAGGTGGATTCACGATGAACCGCATCACGCGCTTGGTTGTGTCCGGCGATAGAGCGCTGACGAGGTAGAAGTACTTCGTGGATTCGTCCGACACCTTCTTTATATGAAATTGAGCCTCGGCGTGGATAAACCAAGCTTGCGGTGCGTGCGTCCAAAACAACGGTAGATGAACGCCTGCCGCGCTTGACTCCGGTGTGCCCTGCTCGGTCATCGTCAACGAGGCGTCGGGTTCCTGCTCAGTCGGTGATCGTCCAGATCACGTCGGGGTCACCAATATGGCGAGTCCGAAACTTGTTGGTTGTAAGAGGAGTTTATTGCAGCCGCAATATTCGGATACAGAGTTAAACAACAAGGTAAAGGACAACCAATAAAAAATTACTGTCTTCCTTGAAGACTTCGCCGAACTGACTCAATCAGGCGCCAAACGCGCACATGACATCGCTGGCCAATCAGCGATGTCGCTCTCTGGACCAATCCCTATGGTCGCGTTCCCACGTGACCTCGCTGGCCAATCCGAGGGTTCGACGACCTGGACCATTCTCTATGGTCGCTACAATCTCATCTATATCTTCCTGCAGCTTGCAGATCCCTTCCTCGCTATTCACCACCCCCCCTACCTTTGTGTCATCTGCAAACTTGCTGATCATGCCCTGTACGTTGACATCCAGATCATTAATGTAGATTACAAACAGTAAGGGACCCAACACCGATCCCTGCGGCATCCCACTGGACACCGGCCTCCAGTCACAGAAGCAACCTTCTACCATCACCCTCTGCCTTCTGTCACTAAGCCAGTTTTTTATCCATTTTGCCAAGGTGCCCTGGATCCCATGGGCTCTTACCTTCTTGACTAATCTCCTGTGTGGGACCTTGTCAAAAGCCTTACTGAAATCCATGTATACCACATCCACTGCACTACCCCCATCTACCTCCTCGGTCACCCCTTCAAAAAATTCAATCAAGTTAGTCAGACACGACCTTCCATTAACAAAGCCATGTTGACTATCCTTAATTAACCCTCGATCCTCCAAGTGAAGACTGATTCTGTCCCTCAGAATCTTTTCTAGCAGCTTCCCCACCACCGATGTCAGACTCACCGGCCTGTAGTTCCCAGGTTTATCCCTACTGCCCTTTTAAATAATGGCTACCAGAGAAGGGGCAGTGTTGGACCCCTGTTAGGAAATGAGATGGGTCAGGTGACGGAGGTATGTGTTGAGGAGCACTTTGGGTCTAGTAATCATAATGCCATTAGTTTCAATATCATTATGGAGAAGGTCAAATCTGGACCAAGGGTTGAGATTTTGGATTGGAGAAAGGCTAATTTTGAGGAGATGAGAAAGGATTTAAAAGGAGTGAAATGGAAATTGTTGTTTTATGAAAAGGATATAATAGAGAAATGGAGGATATTTAAAGGTGAAATTTTGTTCTACAGATATGTCAATAGCAAAAGGATAGTGAGGGATAAAATTGGTCCATTAGAGAGTCAGAGTGGACAGCTATGTGCTGAGCCGGAAGAAATGGGGGAGATATTAAACAATTTCTTTTCTTCGGTATTTACCGAGGAGAAGGATATTGAATTATGTGAGGTAAGCGAAACAAGTAGAGTAGTGATGGAAATTAGGAGGATTAAAGAAGAGGATGTACGGACACTTTTGAAGAATATAAAAGTGGATAAGTCTCCAGGTCCTGATAGGATATTCCCTAGGACATTGAGGGAAGTTAGTGCAGAAATAGCAGGGGCTATGACGGAAATATTTCAAACGTCATTAGAAACGGGGATGGTGCCGGAAGATTGGCGCATTGCGCATGTTGTGCCTTTGTTTAAAAAAGGTTCTAAAAGTAAACCTAGCAATTATAGACCTATTAGTTTGACGTCTGTGGTGGGAAAATTAATGGAAAAGATACTTAGGGACAATATATATAATTATTTGGATAATCAAGGCCTGATTAGAAACAGTCAACATGGATTTGTGCCTGGAAGGTCATGTTTGACTAATCTTCTTGAATTTTTTGAAGAGGTTACCAGGGAAATTGATAAGGGCAAGGCTGTGGATGTTGTCTATATGGACTTCAGTAAGGCATTTGACAAGGTTCCACATGGAAGGTTGATTAAGAAGGTTAAATCGTTGGGTATTAATAGTGAGGTTGCAAGATGGATTCAACAATGGCTGAATGGGAGATACCAGAGGGTAATGGTTGACAATTGTATGTCAGGTTGGAGGCCAGTGTCTAGTGGAGTGCCCCAAGGATCTGTGTTGGGTCCACTGTTGTTTGTCATTTACATTAATGATCTGGATGATGGTGTGGCAAATTGGATTAGTAAATATGCAGATGATACTAAGATAGGTGGAGTAGTTGATAGTGAGGTAGATTTTCAAAGTCTACAGAGAGACTTGGGCCTTTTGGAAGGGTGGGCTGAAAGATGGCAGATGGAGTTTAATGCTGATAAGTGTGAGGTGCTGCATTTTGGTAGGACAAATCAAAATAGGACGTACAGGGTAAATGGTAGGGAATTGAGGAATGCAGTGGAACAGAGGGATCTGGGAATAACTGTGCATTGTTCCCTGAAGGTGGAATCTCATGTGGATAGGGTGGTGAAGAAGGCGTTTGGTATGCTTGCCTTTATAAATCAGAGCATCGAGTATAGAAGTTGGGATGTAATGTTGAAATTGTACAGGGCATTGGTGAGGCCGAATCTGGAGTATGGTGTGCAGTTCTGGTCGCCAAATTATAGGAAGGATGTCGACAAAATGGAGAGGGTACAGAGGAGATTTACTAGAATGTTGCCTGGGTTTCAGCACTTAGGCTACAGAGAGAGGTTGAATAGGTTGGGTCTTTATTCTTTGGAGCGTAGAAGGTTGAGGGGGGACTTGATAGAGGTTTTTAAAATTTTGAGAGGGACGGACAGAGTTGACGTGGGTAGGCTTTTCCCTTTGAGAGTGGGGAAGATTCCAACAAGGGGACATAGCTTCAGAATTGAGGGACAAAGGTTTAGGGGTAACATGAGGGGGAACTTCTTTACTCAGAGGGTTGTGGCTGTATGGAATGGGCTTCCGGTGGAAGTGGTGGAGGCAGGCTCGATTTTATTATTTAAGAGTAAATTGGATAGGTATATGGATAGGAGGGGATTGGAGGGTTATGGTCTGAGTGCAGGTAGATGAGACTAGGTCAGGGAGAATGGTCGGCGTGGACTGGTAGGGCCGGACAGGCCTGTTTCCATGCTGTAGTTGTTATATGTTATATGTTATATATGTTATATGTTATTAGCTATCCTCCAGTCCTCCGGTACATCCCCTGTTGGAAGAGAGGCTCTGAAAATTTGTGCCAGAGCCCCCGCAATCTCCTCCCTTGCCTCTCTCAGCATCCTGGGATAGATCTCGTCAGGGCCCGGAGACTTATCCACTTTTAAGCCTGCCAGAGCCTCCAGCACCACCTCCCTGTCAATAGCAATATGCTCAAGAACATCACAACCCTCCTGCTCCATTTCTAAGTCCGCATCGCCCTCCTCCCTCGTAAAAACAGATGCAAAAAATTCATTTAAAACATCTCCTACATCCTCTGGCTCCACACACAGCTTTCCACTATGGTCCCTGATGGGCCCCACTCTTTCCCTCGTTATCCTCTTACCCTTGATATACTTATAGAACACTTTGGGATTTTCTTTTATTTTGCCCGCTAGTGCTATCTCATGGCCCCTTTTTGCTCTCATAATTTCTTTTTTAAGAGGGGTAACTTTTTCACATAGAGGGTGGTGGGTGTATGGAACGAGCTGCCAGAGGAGGTATTTGAGGCTGGGACTATCCCATCGTTTAAGACACAGTTAGACAGGTACATGGATAGGACAGGTTTGGGGGGATATGGATCAAGGTGGGACTAGTGTAGATGGGGCATGTTGGTCGGTGTGGGCAGGTGGGACTAGTGTAGATGGGGCATGTTGGTCGGTGTGGGCAGGTGGGACTAGTGTAGATGGGGCATGTTGGTCGGTGAGATGGGAATGAGTAGCTTGGGTTGGTGAGGCAGAGGGAGGGTGATGGGCTGAATGGCCTTGTGCTGGGCTGATGTTGCTGTGTTTGGTGCACAGGTTGACGCGGTGGAGCCGGCGACGGACTCGGACACGGACAGCCGGGGGCTACGGGAGTATCACTCGGTGGGAGTCCAGGTGGAGGATGAGAAACGGTAAATGCACGCCGACCCACACACACACACGCGCGCACACACACGCGCGCACCCACACACGCGCGCACACACGCGCGCACCCACACACACACACACACACACACACACACACACACACACACACACACACACACACACACGGAGTAAACTCGCACATGGCTCCTCGCTAAACCTCCCACACTGGGGCATCCTGCAGCAGAACGCAGCTTCAGGGGTTAGCACGCCAACGTGGATTGTACACGGTCATTCCCACCCACACTACACAGAACACAGGACATGAGAACAGTAAACATGGAACACAGAACACAGGACATGAGAACAGTAAACATGGAACACAGGACACGGGACATGAGAACATTAAACATGGAACACAGAACATGGAACATGAGACATGAACATTGAACATAGAACATAGAATGCAGAACATAGAGCATGAGACATGAACATTGAACATAGAACATAGAACGCAGAACATAGAACATGAGACATGAACATAATACATAGAACATAGAACGCAGAACATAGAACAGTGCAGCACAGTAACAGGCCCTTCGGCCCATAATGTCTGTGCCGAACATGATGTCAAGACCCACTCTTACCCACCTCCACGTGACCCATACCCCTCCATTCCCTGCATATCCATGTGCCTGTCCAAAAGCATCTTAAACACCACTATGGTATCTGCCTCCACCATCACCCCTGGCAGCACGTTCCAGGCCCCCACCACCCTCTGTGTAAAACACTTGCCCCTCACATCTCCTTTAAACTTTGCCCCTCTCACCTTAAAGCCTCTGGTATCTGATATTTCTTTTTTTTGTCATCTGATTCAGATGACCCTTTACGTTGAGGTTTATTATTGTCACGTGTACCGAGGTACAGGGAAAAGCTTTGTTTTGCATGCTATCCAAACAGATCAGACAATACTGTATATAAATACAATCCAGTCAGACTCCAATACAACAGGTAGAGCAGAGGGGAAGATACAGAGAGCAGAATATAGTTCTCAGCATTGTAGCGCATCAGTTCCACAGACAAAGTCCAATGTCCGCAATGGGGTAGAGGTGAATCGTACAGTGCCCTAGCTTATGGAAGGGCCGTTCAGAAGCCTGATAACAGAGGGGAAGAAGCTGTTGCTGAGTCTGGTGGTGCGCGCTTTCAATAATAATAATAATATTCATTTATTGTCATTGCAACGAGTACAACGAAATTTAAAAATAGCCAATCCTGATGGTGCGTAAAAACATATATGCAATAAATGCAAAAACAAATAAATACAATTATATTAAGTACAAAAGTTTTAACAGTGTTGCCTAGTGCAGAAGGTAGTGTTCAGTTCTCGTATGGCCCTGGGGTAAAAACTGTTCTTAAGTCTGTTTGTTCGGGATTTGATCGACCTGAAACGTCGACCAGAGGGCAGATGAACAAACAGACGGTGGCCGGGGTGGGATGGATCTTTTATTATTTTGCCTGCTCTACTGAGGCAGCGTAGTCTGAACAGGTGCTCCAGGGAGGGCAGTGAGCAGCCGATGATCTTCTGGGCCGTCGTGATGACCCTCTGAAGGGCCTTCCTGTCCTTTTCTGAGCAGCTGGCATACCATGTGGTTATACAGTATGCCAGCACACTCTCGATGGAGCAGCGATAGAAGGACAACATGAGCTTCTCCTGCAGGTTGGTTTTCCTGAGGATCCTCAGGAAGTGGAGTCTCTGCTGTGCCTTCTTCACTGTGGTGATGGTGTTGGTAGACCAGGTAAGATCCTCTGCGATGTGCGTACCCAGGAACCTGAAAGCGGGTACCCTTTCCACACAGACCCCATTGATGTAGAGTGGGTCGTATTCTGCACTGGTTTTTCTGAAGTCTATTATAAGTTCCTTTGTTTTGGAGGAGTTCAGGACAAGATTGTTCACTGAACACCATGCTGCCAGCCTTTGGATTTCATCCCTGTAGGCTGTCTCATCTCCTCCTGAGATGAGTCCAACCACAGTCGTGTCATCCGCGAACTTGATGATGGTGTTGGTGGGATGGGTGGGGGCGCAGTCGTGAGTGTAGAGGGAGTAAAGGATGGGGCTCAACACACAGCCCTGTGGTGAGCCGGTGCTCAGTGTAATGGTGGAGGAGAGGTGAGGGCCTATTTTGACGGTCTGGGGGGCGGTTGGTCAGGAAGTCCTTGATCCATTGGCAGATGGTTTGGGAAAATCCAAGGTCAGAAAGTTTGGTGACCAGTCTGCTCGGGATGACCGTGTTAAAGGCAGAGCTGAAGTCTAGGAAAAGCATCCTCACATAGCTCCCCTGGTGTTCAAGGTGGGTCAGTGCAGTGTGAAGAGCAGTGGCGATGGCATCCCCTGTAGACCTATTTGCTCTAGGCAAACTGGTATGGGTCGAAGGTGGGTGGGAGGCTGGCTTTGATGTGCTGCAGGACCAGTCTCTCGAAGCACTTTGTGATGACCGGTGTGAGTGCTACCGGACGGTAGTCGTTAAGGCCGCTGATGACAGACTTTTTCGGCAGTGGGATGATTGTGGCGGACTTCAGGCAGGGAGGGATGGTGGATTTTAAAAGGGACAGGTTGAAGATTTTTGTGAAGACCTCAGATAATTGGTCTGCACATTCCCTCAGCACTCTGCCCGTCACACCATCGGGGCCTGCAGCTTTCCTGCGATTCACTGCTCTGAGCACGCGCTTAACATCATACTCCTGCACAGTGAAGGTGTGGCTGTCAGGTGCTGGAGAGGGTGTTATGTCTGCCACTGTAGCTTTCACCTCGAAACGAGCAAAGAAACAGTTAAGTTCCTCTGCCAGCGAGGCGTCGCCGTCGGCAGTCGTGCGGTTGCTGGTCTTGTAGTTGGTGATGTGCTGGATGCCTTGCCATACCCGCCATGGGTCAAGCTCTGTACCTTCTGCCGGACGGGAGCGGGGAGAAGAAGGAATGACCGGGGTGGGACAAGTCTTTGATTATGTCGGCTGCTTTCCCGAGGCAGCGTGAAGTGTAGATGGAGTCAGTGGTGGGGAGTGTGGTGTGTGTGATGGACTGGGCTACATCTACAATGGTGGGGAGTGTGGTGTGTGTGATGGACTGGGCTACATCTACAATGGTGGGGAGTGTGGTGTGTGTGATGGGCTGGGCTACATCTACAATGGTGGGGAGTGTGGTGTAGATGGAGTCAGTGGTGGGGAGCTAAGTGAATGAAATGTGTAATTGTTGTTGAGACACTATTCTCCCAATATCTGAAAAATATTTGCTGAACATTACTAAAATATATTTAACCAATTATTCTTTGAGTTGAATGTAACGTAATATATTTACCTTGAGATCCCCCGACAGAGTTTCGATAATGAAGGAAAGAATAAATATTAACCATGGTTGATATTGGATAAAATATGTCGAGGGTCAGGAGGGGAGGTCCACAGTGGTGTCAGTGACCACACTGGGATATTCACCGCAGTTACCAGTGTTACAGTGGTGTCAGTGACCACACTGGGATATTCACCGCACAGTTACCAGTGTTACAGTGGTGTCAGTGACCACACTGGGATAATTCACCGCAGTTACCAGTGTTACAGTGGTGTCAGTGACCACACTGGGATAATTCACCGCAGTTACCAGTGTTACAGTGGTGTGTTAGTGACCACACTGGGATATTCACCGCACAGTTACCAGTTTTATAGTGGTGTCACAGGTATCACATTCCTATTCTCCACAGATGCTGCCTGACCCGCTGAGTTACTCCAGCACTGTGAAACGTCACCTATCCATGTTCTCCACAGATGCTGCCTGACCTGCTGAGTTACTCCAGCACTCTGTGAAACGTCACCTATCCATGTTCTCCACAGATGCTGCCTGACCCGCTGAGTTACTCCAGCACTCTGTGAAACGTCACCTATCCATGTTCTCCACAGATGCTGCCTGACCCGCTGAGTTACTCCAGCACTCTGTGAAACGTCACCTATCCATGTTCTCCACAGATGCTGCCTGACCCGCTGAGTTACTCCAGCACTCTGTGATACCTTCGATTTATACCAGCATGTGCAGTTATTTTCCTACACAGTGTTATAGTGGTGTGTCAGTGACTGGGCTAATTCACTGCAGAGTTACTGTTCTGCATGTTCCCTGCTGACATAAAGCAATCCTGAATGAAAGATGAGACGTAACTCATTCACATATTGACTATAGGACAGAGCACTAAGGAGTAAAACTGTAATGCCAGCTATAATTCATAATCAGAGTAAGACATTACACCAAAATCATTTTAGCCTTCTGTGACTAGTGGGGTGCCGCAAGGCTTGGTGCTGGGACCCCAGTTATTTACAATAGACATTAACGATTTAGACGAGGGAATTAAATGTATCACACAAAGCTGGAGTAACTCAGCATCTAGGAGAGAGGGAATGGATGACATTTCGGGTTGAGACCCTTCTTCAGACGTTTCCTAGGGAACTAAACGGGACATCTCCAAGTTTGTGGATGACACAAAGCTGGGTGGCAGTGTGAGCTGTGAGGAAGATGCTATGAGGTTGCAGGGTGACTTGGACAGGTTGTGTGAGTGGGCAGATGCATGGCAGATTCAGTTTAATGTGGATAAATGTGAGGTTGTCCACTTTGATGGCAAGAACAGGAAGGCAGATTATTATCTGAATGGTGTCAGATTAGGAGAAGGGGAGGTGCAACCTGGGTGTGCTTGTACATCAGTCACTGAAAGTAAGCATGCAGGTACAGCAGGCAGTGAAGAAAGCTAATGGCATGTTGGCCTTCAATGCAAGAGGATTTAAGTTTAGGAGCATCTGTGGGGAACATGGATAGGTGGTGTTTCGGGTCACCCAGTCTGAAGAAGGGTCGCGACCTGAAACGTCACCTATCCATGTTCTCCACAGATGCTGCCTGACCCACTGAGTTACTCCAGCACTCTGTGTCTTTTTTGTAAAGCAGCACCTGCAGTTGGTTGTTGCACTTGTTGCAGGCAGTGTTGTTTCACCTGGTCTACTCTGTGCTGTCGGTGCAAGGGCTTTGAGTTGGTTTACCTGGTTTATTCCTTGTTACAGACACTGTTATTTCACATGGTTCACCCTATATTACACAGAAATATAGAAACAGAAATAGAAACATTGAAAAATAGGTGCAGGAGGAGGCTATTCGACCCTTCGAGCCAGCACCACCATTCAATATGATCATGGCTGATCGTCTAAAATCAGTACCCCGTTCCTGCTTTCACCCCATATCCCCTGATGCTTTTAGCCTCAATAGCAAAATCCACCTCTCTCGTGAGGCCACCTTAAACGGCCGTGTGACAGACACAACAGTTTCACCTTGTTTACTCCTTGTTCCACCATTGTTCTACCTGTTCCACACCCTGTTGTAGGCTGGCCGCTTCAAGCTTGTACATCAGTCACTGAAAGGATGCATGCAGGTACAGCAGGCAGTGAAGAAAGCTAATGGCATGTTGGCCTTCATAACAAGAGGAGTTGAGTATAGGAGTAAAGAGGTCCTTCTGCAGTTGTACAGGGCCCTGGTGAGACCGCACCTGGAGTATTGTGTGCAGTTTTGGTCTCCTAATTTGAGGAAGGACGTCCTTGCTATTGAGGCAGTGCAGCGTAGGTTCACGAGGTTAATCCCTGGGATGGCGGGACTGTCATATGAGGAAAGATTGGAAAGACTGGGCTTGTATTCACTGGAGTTTAGAAGGATGAGAGGGGATCTTTTAGAAACGTATAAAATTATAAAAGGACTGGACAAGCTAGATGCAGGAAACATGTTCCCAATGTTGGGGGAGTCCAGAACCAGGGGCCACAGTCTAAGAATAAAGGGGAGGCCATTTAAAACTGAGGTGAGAAGGAACTTTTTTACCCAGAGAGTTGTGAACTTGTGGAATTCTCTGCCACAGAGGGCAGTGGAGGCCGATTTTCTGGATGGATTTAAAAGAGAGTTAGATAGAGCTCTAGGGGCTAGTGGAATCAAGGGATATGGGGAGAAGGCAGGCACGGGTTACTGATTGTAGGTGATCAGCCATGATCACAATGAGTGGCGGTGCTGGCTCGAAGGGCCAAATGGCCTCCTCCTGCACCTATGGTCTATTGTTTGACCTGGGTTACTGTGCATTGCAGCCACTGCTGTCTGACGTGTTCCCGCTGTGTTGCAGCCATCCCTGTCTCATGCATTGCTGCTGTGTTGCAGCCACCCCTGTCTGATGCATTGCCGCTGTGTTGCAGCCACCCCTGTCTGATGCATTGCCGCTGTGTTGCAGCCACCCCTGTCTGATGCATTGCCGCTGTGTTGCAGCCACCCCTGTCTGATGCATTGCCGCTGTGTTGCAGGCGCGGCCGTTTCAAGCGGTCCAACAGTGTGACGGCCAGTGTACAGGCGGACCTGGAGCTGGAGATCAGCACAGAGGACAAGGGGCAGCAGTTCGGCCCCTCCTTCCAGCGGCACTCGGAGCCGTGCACGCCCACCCAGTACACAGCGCTCAGGACTGTGCGCACGCAGGGGCTGCTCAGCTACCGGGAGGACTACCGCACGCCCCTCGACACCACCGCCTTCCCTCCCCCCGAGCCCTGGCTGGAGTCGGTGCCACGGCCCGACGCCAGCCGCATGTCGCCCTGCCGCAGGGACGGGCAGTGGTTCATGAAGCTGCTGCACGCCGAGACCAAGCGCATGGAGGGCTGGTGCAAGCAGATGGAGAGAGAGGCCGAGGACAACGACCTGACTGAGGAAAGTAAGAGCAGCTCTGTGTGTGTGTGTGTGTGTGTGTGTGTGTGTGTGTGTGTGTGTGTGTGTGTGTGTGTGTGTGTGCTCGGCCGTGGCTAGCCCTGCCTCATGTCACCTCCCACAGAGTGAGACAGCACAGACACAGGCCCTTCCCCACACCCACCCACACCCACCCACCACCCACACCCACCACCCACCACCCACACCACCCACACCCACCACCCACACCCACCACCCACAGCGGCCCACACCGCCAACACCGGCTTTCTCCCCCCACCCCACCCACTCCATCGGTCTGAAGAGGGGTCCCGACCTGAAACGTGCCCTGTCCATTCCTTCCACACATGCTGCCTGACCCGCTGAGTTCCTCCAGCACTGTGTTTAGCATTGGGATTAATGGGGATACCCGTAATAGAAAACATAGACAATAGGTGCAGGAGGAGGCCATTTGGCACTTCGAGCCAGCACCGCCATTCATTGTGATCATGGCTGATCATCCACAATCAGTAACCTGTGCCTGCCTTCTCCCCATATCCCTTGATTCCACTAGCTCCTAGAGCTCTATCTAACTCTGTCTTAAATCCATCCAGAGTTGGCCTCCACTGCCCCCCAGAGCCCCGGCTGGGGAGGGGGGCAGGTTCCACCCGCCGATCGGACGCGGAAGTCCCGATGAGGTGGAGATCGGCCGCCCCACCCGGCCTGGGAGGCACAATCACGGGGGGGGGGGACTTCAGGCTCGCTGTGGTGACTTTGTCTGGATTACAGGAGGTGGCAAGCCACCAGTTGGTGGAACATGGGTGGTGGAGCTGTGGTGGCAACCTCAGGCTGGCAGCTCATGGTGGACAGTTCCCGGTGGGATGGAGTGAGGGCGTTTCAGCGTTACAACAGAGGGGATAGTCACTGGCAATACTTCAAACAGATTAAACCCAGAGTTTGGGGTGTGCAGTGTATTCATCCATCCTGCTTTGTCTCCTCAGCGTTGGGGAAAATCCGGAGTGCCGTTGGCAGTGCCCAGCTCCTGATGTCCCAGAAATTCCAGCAGTTTTACTGGCTCTGCCAGCAGAACCTGGTAAGCCTCTTCCCTTGTCTGTGGCACCTATTAGTAAATGTGGTAAACATGGTACATGTGAGTAAATGTGGTACATGTGAGTAAACGTGGTCCATGGTTGTAGATGTGGTACATGTGAGTAAATGTGGTACGTGTGAGTAAATATGGTACGTGTTAGTAAATGTGGTACGTGTGAGTAAATGTACGTGTGAGTAAATATGGTACGTGTTAGTAAATGTGGTACATGTTAGTAAATGTGGTACGTGTGAGTAAATGTGGTACATGTTAGTAAATGTGGTACGTGTTAGTAAATGTACGTGTGAGTAAATATGGTACATGTTAGTAAATGTGGTACATGTGAGTAAACGTGGTACGTGTTAGTAAATGTGGTACATGGTTGTAGATGTGGTACATGTTAGTAAATGTGGTACATGTTAGTAAATGTGGTACATGTTAGTAAATGTGGTACATGTGAGTAAATGTACGTGTGAGTAAATGTGGTACATGGTTGTAGATGTGGTACATGTTAGTAAACGTGGTACATGTTAGTAAATGTGGTCCATGGTTGTAGATGTGGTACATGTTAGTAAATGTACGTGTGAGTAAATGTGGTACATGTTAGTAAATGTGGTACATGTTAGTAAATGTGGTACGTGTTAGTAAATGTGGTACGTGTTAGTAAACGTGGTCCATGGTTGTAGATGTGGTACATGTTAGTAAACGTGGTCCATGGTTGTAGATGTGGTACATGTTAGTAGATGTGGTCCATGTGAGTAAATGTGGTACATGGTTTCCTTACCTATGTGCTACATTTGTGTAGATGTATTGTCTGAATAACCTGCTGAGTTACTCCTGCATTTTGTGATACCTCTGCTCTGAATATCAGGTGTTCCCTGGATCAGAGCTCTATGCAAGGTTGTTCTTGCAGCCACTGCCTCTGCCTGGTACATTGCTTAGTTTTACCTTAGTTTTTGTTTATTGTCACGTGTGCCGAGGTACAGTGAAAATCTTTTAGATTGCGTGCTAACCAGTCAGCGGAAAGACTATTCATGATTCCACAGTCTCCAGATACTTGATACATTTAGTGCAAGATAGAGTCCAGTAAAGTCTGATCAAGGATAGTCCGAGGGTCACCAATGAGGTAGATAGTAGTTCAGCACTGCTCTCTGGTTGTGGTAGGATGGTTCAGTTGCCTGATAACAGCCGGGAAGAAACTGTCCCTGAATCTGGAGGTGTGCGTTTTCACACTTCTGTACCTCTTGCCCGATGGGAGAGGGGAGAAGAGGGAGTGACCGGGGTGAGACTGGTCCTTGATTATGCTGCTGGCCTTGCTGAGGCATCGTGAGGTGTAGATGGAGGCGATGGAAGGGAGGCTGGTTTGTGTGATGGTCTGGGCTGCTGGCCTTGCCGAGGCAGCGTGAGGTGTAGATGGGAAAGGGGAGGAGAGGGAGTGGCCGGGGTGAGACTGGTCCTTGATTACGCTGGTCATGTTGACTACACTGTAGGCCCGGACACTGTAGGCCCGGACAGCCTACAGCGTCCGGGCCTACAGCTTCCGGGCCTACAGCGTCCGGGCCTACAGCGTCCGGGCCTACACTGTCCGGGCCTACAGGTCATGTTGACTACACTGTAGGCCCGGACACTGTAGGCCCGGACAGCCTACAGCGTCCGGGCCTACAGCTTCCGGGCCTACAGCGTCCGGGCCCACACTGTCCGGGCCTACAGGTCATGTTGACTACACTGCCTGCACAGTGACAGATCACAGCACGGGTTGTGTCCGTGGTCGTGCTGGCCCAGTGAGCGGTTGCAGGCGGCTCCCACACGTTCCTGCACGTCCAATCCCCAGAGATCACTTTCTCTTGCCCAGGGGCAGGCTGACCCACAGGGGTTAGGGGTGCAAGTGAGGGGCGGTGAGCGGGGATCACTGAGGGGCAATGATAAGGTCACACAGCACGGAAACAGGCTCTTTGGCCCAACCTGTCCGTGCTGACCAACATGCTACGCCCGACACACCTGCCCACGTTTGGCCCACAAGCCTTTACTCTCCATGTAGTTGTCCAAATGTCTTTTAAATGATGATTCATTACCTGCCTCAACTACCTCCTCTGGCAGCTCATTCCCAACAGTTTCCCAACAGTTTCCCCTCGGGTTCCCATTAAATGGTGGATAAGTCAATGGACAATAGACCATAGGTGCAGGAGGACAGTGTCCGGGCCTACAGCGTCCGGGCCTACAGCGTCCGGACCTACAGTGTCGGAGCCTACAGTGTCCGGGCCTACAGTGTCCGGGCCTACAGCGTCCGGGCCTACAGCGTCCGAGCCTACAGAGTCCGGACCTACAGTGTCCGGGCCTACAGCGTCCGGGCCTACAGCGTCGGAGCCTACAGAGTCCGGGCCTACAGTGTCCGGGCCTACCGTGTCCGGGCCTACAGCGTCCGGGCCTACAGTGTCCGGGCCTACAGTGTCCAGGCCTACCGTGTCCGGGCCTACAGAGTCCGGGCCTACCGTGTCCGGGCCTACAGAGTCCGGGCCTACAGTGTCCGGGCCTACCGTGTCTGGGCCTACAGTGTCCGGGCCTACAGTGTTCGGGCCTACAGCGCTCCCTGGGCCTAATATGAGACAAGGGCGGTCCCGTATGGGACAAACCAATTTTAGCCCAAAATACAGGATGTCCCGGCTAATACGGGACTGTTGGCAACCCTCGTCTAAACAGGATAATCATCCAAGGTGGTGCCCAACCCAGGCGAGTATTTGCGTGCCAGCCACAGCAGCAGATTTACAATCACATTATAATCCCTCCACACTCTTACATCTCAACTCCTAAAGCAACATCTGTACACTGTATACGGCTCGATTGTAATCATGTGTTGTCTTTCTGCTGACTGGTTAGCACGCAACAAAAGCTTTTCACTGTACCTCGGTACACGTGACAATAAACTGAACTGAACGTGAGGTTATTGAAGGTCAGGATGCATCTGCATCACGATGGGTGAATGTATCACAGGCTGAGCACACGCAGTGGTGCAGAGTGGCCGGGCTTGCCCCTGTGGGCTGTGTGTGCGTGCTGTGTGTGGGGGTCCCTGTGTGCGGGGGTCCCTGTGTGCGGGGGTCCCTGTGTGCGGGGGTCTCTGTGTGTGGGGGTCTCTGTGTGCGGGGGTCCCTGTGTGTGGGGCTGTGTGTGTGTGCTGTGTGCGGGGGTCTCTGTGTGCGGGGGTCCCTGTGTGCAGGGGTCCCTGTATGCGGGGGTCCCTGTGTGCGGGGGTCCCTGTGTGCGGGGGTCTCTGTGTGCGGGGGTCTCTGTGTGCGGGGGTCTCTGTGTGCGGGGGTCCCTGTGTGCTGGGCTGTGTGCGGGGGTCCCTGTGAGCGGGGGTCCCTGTGTGAGGGGGTCTCTGTGTGCGGGGGTCCCTGTGTGCGGGGGTCCCTGTGTGCGGGGGTCTCTGTGTGCGGGGGTCCCTGTGTGCGGGGGTCTCTGTGTGCGGGGGTCTCTGTGTGCGGGGGTCCCTGTGTGCGGGGGTCCCTGTGTGCGGGGGTCCCTGTGTGCGGGGGTCTCTGTGTGCTGGGCTGTGTGCTGGGCTGTGTGCGGGGGTCCCTGTGTGCGGGGGTCTCTGTGTGCGGGGGTCCCTGTGTGCTGGGGTCCCTGTGTGCGGGGGTCTCTGTGTGCGGGGGTCCCTGTGTGCTGGGGTCTCTGTGTGCTGTGTGCGGGGGTCTCTGTGTGCGGGAGTCCCTGTGTGCTGGGGTCTCTGTGTGCGGGGGTCTCTGTGTGCGGGGGTCCCTGTGTGCGGGGGTCCCTGTGTGCGGGGGTCTCTGTGTGCAGGGGTCCCTGTGTGCTGGAGTCTCTGTGTGCGGGGGTCTCTGTGTGCGGGGGTCTCTGTGTGCGGGGGTCTCTGTGTGCGGGGGTCTCTGTGTGCGGGGGTCCCTGTGTGCTGGGCAGTGTGCGGGGGTCCCTGTGTGCGGGGGTCTCTGCGTGCTGGGCTGTGTGTGTGTGCTGTGTGCGGGGGTCTCTGTGTGCGGGGGTCTCTGTGTGCGGGGGTCCCTGTGTGCGGGGGTCTCTGTGTGCGGGGGTCCCTGTGTGCTGGGCTGTGTGCGGGGGTCCCTGTGTGCGGGGGTCCCTGTGTGCGGGGGTCTCTGTGTGCGGGGGTCCCTGTGTGCTGGGGTCCCTGTGTGCGGGGGTCTCTGTGTGCGGGGGTCCCTGTTTGCTGGGGTCTCTGTGTGCTGTTTGCGGGGGTCTCTGTGTGCGGGGGTCTCTGTGTGCGGGGGTCTCTGTGTGCGGGGGTCTCTGTGTGTGGGGGTCTCTGTGTGCGGGGGTCCCTGTGTGCGGGGGTCCCTGTGTGCGGGGGTCTCTGTGTGCGGGGGTCCCTGTGTGCTGTGGTCCCTGTGTGCGGGGGACTCTGTGTGCGGGGGTCCCTGTGTGCTGGGGTCTCTGTGTGCTGTGTGCGGGGGTCTCTGTGTGCGGGGGTCTCTGTGTGCGGGGGTCTCTGTGTGCGGGGGTCTCTGTGTGCGGGGGTCCCTGTGTGCTGGGCAGTGTGCGGGGGTCCCTGTGTGTGGGGGTCCCTGTGTGCTGGGCTGTGTATGTGTGCTGTGTGCGGGGGTCTCTGTGTGCGGGGGTCTCTGTGTGCGGGGGTCTCTGTGTGCGGGGGTCTCTGTGTGCGGGAGTCTCTGTGTGCGGGGGTCTCTCTGTGTTGGGCTGTGTGCGGGGGTCCCTGTGTGCGGGGGTCTCTGTGTGCGGGGGTCTCGGTGTGCGGGGGTCCCTGTGTGCTGGGCTGTGTGCGGGGGTCCCTGTGAGCGGGGGTCCCTGTGTGAGGGGGTCTCTGTGTGCGGGGGTCTCTGTGTGCGGGGGTCTCTGTGTGCGGGGGTCCCTGTGTGCTGGGCTGTGTGCGGGGGTCCCTGTGAGCGGGGGTCCCTGTGTGAGGGGGTCTCTGTGTGCGGGGGTCCCTGTGTGCGGGGGTCCCTGTGTGCGGGGGTCTCTGTGTGCGGGGGTCTCTGTGTGCGGGGGTCCCTGTGTGCGGGGGTCCCTGTGTGCGGGGGTCCCTGTGTGCGGGGGTCTCTGTGTGCTGGGCTGTGTGCTGGGCTGTGTGCGGGGGTCCCTGTGTGCGGGGGTCTCTGTGTGCGGGGGTCCCTGTGTGCTGGGGTCCCTGTGTGCGGGGGTCTCTGTGTGCGGGGGTCCCTGTGTGCTGGGGTCTCTGTGTGCTGTGTGCGGGGGTCTCTGTGTGCGGGAGTCCCTGTGTGCTGGGGTCTCTGTGTGCGGGGGTCTCTGTGTGCGGGGGTCCCTGTGTGCGGGGGTCCCTGTGTGCGGGGGTCTCTGTGTGCAGGGGTCCCTGTGTGCTGGGGTCTCTGTGTGCGGGGGTCTCTGTGTGCGGGGGTCTCTGTGTGCGGGGGTCTCTGTGTGCGGGGGTCTCTGTGTGCGGGGGTCCCTGTGTGCTGGGCAGTGTGCGGGGGTCCCTGTGTGCGGGGGTCTCTGTGTGCTGGGCTGTGTGTGTGTGCTGTGTGCGGGGGTCTCTGTGTGCGGGGGTCTCTGTGTGCGGGGGTCCCTGTGTGCGGGGGTCCCTGTGTGCGGGGGTCTCTGTGTGCGGGGGTCCCTGTGTGCTGGGGTCCCTGTGTGCGGGGGTCTCTGTGTGCGGGGGTCCCTGTGTGCTGGGGTCTCTGTGTGCTGTGTGCGGGGGTCTCTGTGTGCGGGGGTCTCTGTGTGCGGGGGTCTCTGTGTGCGGGGGTCTCTGTGTGTGGGGTTCTCTGTGTGCGGGGGTCCCTGTGTGCGGGGGTCCCTGTGTGCGGGGGTCTCTGTGTGCGGGGGTCCCTGTGTGCTGGGGTCCCTGTGTGCGGGGGACTCTGTGTGCGGGGGTCCCTGTGTGCTGGGGTCTCTGTGTGCTGTGTGCGGGGGTCTCTGTGTGCGGGGGTCTCTGTGTGCGGGGGTCTCTGTGTGCGGGGGTCTCTGTGTGCGGGGGTCCCTGTGTGCTGGGCAGTGTGCGGGGGTCCCTGTGTGTGGGGGTCCCTGTGTGCTGGGCTGTGTATGTGTGCTGTGTGCGGGGGTCTCTGTGTGCGGGGGTCTCTGTGTGCGGGGGTCTCTGTGTGCGGGGGTCTCTGTGTGCGGGAGTCTCTGTGTGCGGGGGTCTCTCTGTGTTGGGCTGTGTGCGGGGGTCCCTGTGTGCGGGGGTCTCTGTGTGCGGGGGTCTCGGTGTGCGGGGGTCTCTCTGTGTTAGGCTGTGTGCTGGGCTGTGTGCGGGGGTCTCTGTGTGCGGGGGTCTCTGTGTGCGGGGGTCCCTGTGTGCGGGGGTCCCTGTGTGCTGGGCAGTGTGCGGGGGTCTCGGTGTGCGGGGGTCTCTCTGTGTTGGGCTGTGTGCTGGGCTGTGTGCGGGGGTCTCTGTGTGCGGGGGTCTCTGTGTGCGGGGGTCTCTGTGTGCGGGGGTCCCTGTGTGCGGGCGTCTCTGTGTGCGGGGGTCCCTGTGTGCTGGGGTCCCTGTGTGCGGCGGTCTCTGTGTGCGGGGGTCCCTGTGTGCTGGGGTCTCTGTGTGCTGTGTGCGGGGGTCTCTGTGTGCGGGGGTCTCTGTGTGCGGGGGTCTCTGTGTGCGGGGGTCCCTGTGTGCTGGGGTCTCTGTGTGCGGGGGTCTCTGTGTGCGGGGGTCCCTGTGTGCGGGGGTCACTGTGTGCGGGGGTCTCTGTGTGCAGGGGTCCCTGTGTGCGGGGGTCCCTGTGTGCGGGGGTCTCTGTGTGCGGGGGTCCCTGTGTGCGGGGGTCTCTGTGTGCGGGGGTCTCTGTGTGCGGGGGTCCCTGTGTGCGGGGGTCTCTGTGTGCGGGGGTCTCTGTGTGCGGGGGTCTCTGTGTGCGGGGGTCTCTGTGTGCGGGGGTCTCTGTGTGCGGGGGTCCCTGTGTGCTGGGCAGTGTGCGGGGGTCCCTGTGTGCGGGGGTCTCTGTGTGCGGGGGTCCCTGTGTGCTGGGCAGTGTGCGGGGGTCCCTGTGTGCGGGGGTCTCTGTGTGCTGGGCTGTGTGTGTGTGCTGTGTGCGGGGGTCTCTGTGTGCGGGGGTCTCTGTGTGCGGGGGTCCCTGTGTGCGGGGGTCCCTGTGTGCGGGGGTCCCTGTGTGCTGGGGTCCCTGTGTGCGGGGGTCTCTGTGTGCGGGGGTCCCTGTGTGCTGGGGTCTCTGTGTGCTGTGTGCGGGGGTCTCTGTGTGCGGGGGTCTCTGTGTGCGGGGGTCTCTGTGTGCGGGGGTCTCTGTGTGCGGGGGTCCCTGTGTGCTGAACAGTGTGCGGGGGTCCCTGTGTGCGGGGGTCCCTGTGTGCTGGGCTGTGTATGTGTGCTGTGTGCGGGGGTCTCTGTGTGCGGGGGTCTCTGTGTGCGGGGGTCTCTGTGTGCGGGGGTCTCTGTGTGCGGGGGTCTCTGTGTGCGGGGGTCTCTGTGTGCGGGGGTCTCTGTGTGCGGGGGTCTCTGTGTGCGGGGGTCTCTGTGTGCGGGAGTCTCTGTGTGCGGGGGTCTCTCTGTGTTGGGCTGTGTGCGGGGGTCCCTGTGTGCGGGGGTCTCTGTGTGCGGGGGTCTCGGTGTGCGGGGGTCTCTCTGTGTTAGGCTGTGTGCTGGGCTGTGTGCGGGGGTCTCTGTGTGCGGGGGTCTCTGTGTGCGGGGGTCCCTGTGTGCGGGGGTCCCTGTGTGCTGGGCAGTGTGCGGGGGTCTCGGTGTGCGGGGGTCTCTCTGTGTTGGGCTGTGTGCTGGGCTGTGTGCGGGGGTCTCTGTGTGCGGGGGTCTCTGTGTGCGGGGGTCTCTGTGTGCGGGGGTCCCTGTGTGCGGGCGTCTCTGTGTGCGGGGGTCCCTGTGTGCTGGGGTCCCTGTGTGCGGCGGTCTCTGTGTGCGGGGGTCCCTGTGTGCTGGGGTCTCTGTGTGCTGTGTGCGGGGGTCTCTGTGTGCGGGGGTCTCTGTGTGCGGGGGTCTCTGTGTGCGGGGGTCCCTGTGTGCTGGGGTCTCTGTGTGCGGGGGTCTCTGTGTGCGGGGGTCCCTGTGTGCGGGGGTCACTGTGTGCGGGGGTCTCTGTGTGCAGGGGTCCCTGTGTGCGGGGGTCCCTGTGTGCGGGGGTCTCTGTGTGCGGGGGTCCCTGTGTGCGGGGGTCTCTGTGTGCGGGGGTCTCTGTGTGCGGGGGTCCCTGTGTGCGGGGGTCTCTGTGTGCGGGGGTCTCTGTGTGCGGGGGTCTCTGTGTGCGGGGGTCTCTGTGTGCGGGGGTCTCTGTGTGCGGGGGTCCCTGTGTGCTGGGCAGTGTGCGGGGGTCCCTGTGTGCGGGGGTCTCTGTGTGCGGGGGTCCCTGTGTGCTGGGCAGTGTGCGGGGGTCCCTGTGTGCGGGGGTCTCTGTGTGCTGGGCTGTGTGTGTGTGCTGTGTGCGGGGGTCTCTGTGTGCTGGGGTCTCTGTGTGCGGGGGTCCCTGTGTGCGGGGGTCCCTGTGTGCGGGGGTCCCTGTGTGCTGGGGTCCCTGTGTGCGGGGGTCTCTGTGTGCGGGGGTCCCTGTGTGCTGGGGTCTCTGTGTGCTGTGTGCGGGGGTCTCTGTGTGCGGGGGTCTCTGTGTGCGGGGGTCTCTGTGTGCGGGGGTCTCTGTGTGCGGGGGTCCCTGTGTGCTGAACAGTGTGCGGGGGTCCCTGTGTGCGGGGGTCCCTGTGTGCTGGGCTGTGTATGTGTGCTGTGTGCGGGGGTCTCTGTGTGCGGGGGTCTCTGTGTGCGGGGGTCTCTGTGTGCGGGGGTCTCTGTGTGCGGGGGTCTCTGTGTGCGGGGGTCTCTGTGTGCGGGGGTCTCTGTGTGCGGGGGTCTCTGTGTGCGGGGGTCTCTGTGTGCGGGGGTCTCTGTGTGCGGGAGTCTCTGTGTGCGGGGGTCTCTCTGTGTTGGGCTGTGTGCGGGGGTCCCTGTGTGCGGGGGTCTCTGTGTGCGGGGGTCTCGGTGTGCGGGGGTCTCTCTGTGTTGGGCTGTGTGCTGGGCTGTGTGCGGGGGTCTCTGTGTGCGGGGGTCTCTGTGTGCGGGGGTCTCTGTGTGCGGGGGTCCCTGTGTGCGGGGGTCCCTGTGTGCTGGGCAGTGTGCGGGGGTCTCTGTGTGCGGGGGTCTCTGTGTGACGGGGCTGCTCTTTGCCACAGGACCCCAGTGCCATGCCACGGCCCACATCGCAGGACCTGGCTGGGTTCTGGGACCTGCTGCAGTTGTCCATCGAAGACGTCAGCATGAAGTTTGACGAGCTGCACCAGCTCAAGGCCAATGACTGGAAGCCCATCGAGCCGACCGACATGCAGGTCAGTGTACACGCGTGTAGCATGCCCATCGAGCCGCCCGACACACAGGTCAGTGTACCCGCGTGTAGCACACCCATCGAGCCGCCCGACACACAGGTCAGTGTACACACGTGTAGCACACCAATCGAGCCGCCCGACACACAGGTCAGTGTACATGCGTGTAGCATGCCCATCATGTAGCCCGACACACAGTCCCGCCATCCCAGGGATCAATCTCGTGAACCTACGCTGGACTGCCTCAATTACAAGGATGTCCTTTCTCAAATTACAATAGACAATAGACAATAGGTGCAGGAGGAGGCCATTCGGCCCTTCGAGCCAGCACTACCATTCAATGTGATCATGGCTGATCATTCTCAATCAGTACCCCGTTCCTGCCTTCTCCCCATACCCCCTGACTCCACTATCCTTAAGAGCTCTATCTAGCTCTCTCTTGAATGCATTCAGAGAATTGGCCTCCACTGCCTTCTGAGGCAGAGAATTCCACAGATTCACAACTCTCTGACTGAGAAAAAATTTCCTCATCTCAGTTCTAAATGGCCGACCCCTTTATTCTTAAACTGTGGCCCCTTGTTCTGGACTCCCCCAACATTGGGAACATGTTTCCTGCCTCTAACCTGTCCAACCCCTTAATAATCTTATACCCCTTAATAATCTTATAAGATCTCCTCTCATCCTTCTAAATTCCATAGTATACAAGCCTAGTCGCTCCAGTCTTTCAACATATGATAGTCCCACATCTGGGGTATTGTGTACAGTTTTGGTCTCCTAATTTATCAGTTTTGGTCGGGAGGAAGAGGAAGGAGATACTGCAGCGTGAGTTTAGAGAGTTAGGAAGAAGACTGAGAAGTAGGACGTCGAGGGTGGTTATCTCTGGACTGCTGCCTGTACCTCGTGATGGTGAGGGCAGGAACAGAGAGATCGGGGATATGAATGTGTGGCTGAGGGGCTGGTGCAGGGAGCAGGGATTTAGATTTCTGGACCACTGGGATCTCTTCTGGGGTAGGGGTGACCTGTACAAAAGGGACGGGTTACACCTTAACAGCAGGGGGACCAACATTCTGGCAGGCAGGTTTGCTAGTGCTACAAGCGTGGCTTTAAACTAAGTAGTGGGGGGGAGGGGTTGACAAATTGGGAATATGGAGATGGAGTTAAAGGGGAAGCGAATACAGGAAACATTGCAAAGGACTCTCGAATGAATGGGAAGGGAAGTTCTAGAAGGGATATGAGAGTAAGGTCAGGGCCAATTGTGACCGGTGTGAGAGGGGAGGTAAATACCGAAGTTAAAGTGTTGTATTCAAATGCGCGAAGTATAAGAAATAAAGTGGATGAGCTTGAGGCTCAGTTAGATATTGGCAAGTATGATGTTGTGGGAATCACTGAGACATGGCTACAAGAGGACCAGGGCTGGGAACTGAATATTCAGGGGTACACAACGTATAGAAAAAACAGGCAGGTGGGGCGAGGGGGCGGGGTAGCTCTGTTGGTAAGGAATGATATTCACTCCCTTGCAAGGAGTGACATAGAATCAGGAGATGTAGAATCAGTATGGATAGAGATGAGGAATTGTAAGGGTAAAAAGACCCTAATGGGAGTCATCTACAGGCCCCCAAACAGTAGCCTTGACATAGGATGCAAGTTGAATCAGGAGCAAAAATTGGCATGTCACAAATGTAATGCTACAGTGGTCATGGGAGATTTCAACATGCAGGTAGACTGGGAAAATCAGGTTGATAATGGACCCCAGGAAAGGGAGTTTGTGGAGTGCCTCCGAGATGGATTCTGAGAACAACTTGTACTGGAGCCTACCAGGGAGAAGGCAATTCTGGATTTAGTGTTGTGTAATGAACCTGATCTGATAAGGGGACTCGAGGTTAAAGAGCCATTAGGATGCAGTGATCACAATATGATACGTTTTACTCAACAAATTGAGAGGGAGAAGGGAAAATCGGAAGTGTCAGTATTGCAGTTGAGCAAGGGGGATTACAGAGGCATGAGGCGGGAGCTGGCCGGATTTGACTGGAAGGAGACCCTAGCAGGGAAGACGGTGGAACAGCAATGGCAGGTATTCCTGGGAATAATGCAGAAGTTGCAGGATCAATTTATCCCAAAGAGGAGGAAAGATTCTAAGGGGAGTAAGAGGCACCCGTGGCTGACAAGGGAAGTCAGGGACAACATAAAAATAAAAGAGCAGAAGTACAACAAAGCAAAGAAGAGTGGGAAGCCAGAGGATTGGGACTCTTTTAAAGAGCAACAGAAGATATCTAAAAAGGTAATATGGGGAGAATAGATGAGGTACGAGGGTAAACTAGCCAATAATATAAAGGAGGATAGTAAAAGCTTCTTTAGGTATGTAAAGAGGAAAAAAATAGTCAAGGCAAATGTGGGTCCCTTGAAGATAGAAGCGGGGGAATTTATTATGGGGAACAAGGAAATGGCAGATGAGTTGAACCGGTACTTTGGATCTGTCCTCACTAAGGAATATACAAGCAATCTCCCAGATGTTAAAGGACTGGATGGTTTGGAGTTTGTAAAATGTGTGCAGGATAGTTTTTTGCAGCAATACGTAGAGGTACCTACCAGAGAAGGGGCAGTGTTGGACCTCCTGTTGGGAAATGAGACGGGTCAGATGACGGAGGTATGTGTTGAGGAGCACTTTGGGTCTAGTGATCATAATGCCATTAGTTTCAATATCATTATGGAGGTCAAATCTGGACCAAGGGTTGAGATTTTGGATTGGAGAAAGGCTAATTTTGAGGAGATGAGAAAGGATTTAAAAGGAGTGAAATGGGACTTTTTGTTTTATAAAAAGGATATAATAGAGAAATGGAGGATATTTAAAGGTGAAATTTTGAGAGTACAGAGTCTTTATGTCCCTGTTCGGTGGAAAGGAAGGATAATAATTTGAAAGAGCTGTGGTTTTCCAGGGAAATTGGACACTTGGTTCGGAAAAAGAGGGAGATATACAATAAATATAAGCGGCAGGGAGTAAATGAGGTTCTTGAGGAATATAAAGAATGTAAAAGGAATCTTAAGAAGGAAATTAGAAAAGCGAAAAAAAGATATGAGGCTGCTTTGGCAAGTAATGTAAAAGTAAACCCCAAGGGATTCTACAGATATGTCAATAGCAAAAGGATAGTGAGGGATAAAATTGGTCCATTAGAGAGTCAGAGTGGACAGCTATGTGCTGAGCCGGAAGAAATGGGGGAGATATTAAACAATTTATTTTCTTCGGTATTCACCGAGGAGAAGGATATTGAATTATGTGAGGTAAGCGAAACAAGTAGAGTAGTGATGGAAATTATGAGGATTAAAGAAGAGGAGGTACGGACACTTTTGAAAAATATAAAAGTGGATAAGTCTCCAGGTCCTGATAGGATATTCCCTAGGACATTGAGGGAAGTTAGTGCAGAAATAGCAGGGGCTATGACGGAAATATTTCAAACGTCATTAGAAACGGGGATGGTGCCGGAAGATTGGCGCATTGCGCATGTTGTGCCTTTGTTTAAAAAAGGTTCTAAAAGTAAACCTAGCAATTATAGACCTGTTAATTTGACGTCTGTGGTGGGAAAATTAATGGAAAAGATACTTAGGGACAATATATATAATTATTTGGATAAACAAGGCCTGATTAGAAACAGTCAACATGGATTTGTGCCTGGAAGGTCATGTTTGACTAATCTTCTTGAATTTTTTGAAGAGGTTACCAGGGAAATTGATAAGGGCAAGGCTGTGGATGTTGTCTATATGGACTTCAGTAAGGCATTTGACAAGGTTCCACATGGAAGGTTGATTAAGAAGGTTAAATCGTTGGGTATTAATAGTGAGGTTGCAAGATGGATTCAACAATGGCTGAATGGGAGATACCAGAGGGTAATGGTTGACAATTGTATGTCAGGTTGGAGGCCAGTGTCTAGTGGAGTACCCCAAGGATCTGTGTTGGGTCCACTGTTGTTTGTCATTTACATTAATGATCTGGATGATGGTGTGGCAAATTGGATTAGTAAATATGCAGATGATACTAAGATAGGTGGTGTAGTTAATAATGAAGTAGATTTTCAAAGTCTACAGAGAGACTTGGGCCTTTTGGAAGGGTGGGCTGAAAGATGGCAGATGGAGTTTAATGCTGATAAGTGTGAGGTGCTGCATTTTGGTAGGACAAATCAAAATAGGACGTACAGGGTAAATGGTAGGGAATTGAGGAATGCAGTGGAACAGAGGGATCTGGGAATAACTGCATTGTTCCCTGAAGGTGGAATCTCATGTGGATAGGGTGGTGAAGAAGGCGTTTGGTATGCTTGCCTTTATAAATCAGAGCATCGAGTATAGAAGTTGGGATGTAATGTTAAAATTGTACAGGGCATTGATGAGGCCGAATCTGGAGTATGGTGTGCAGTTCTGGTCGCCAAATTATAGGAAGGATGTCGACAAAATGGAGAGGGTACAGAGGAGATTTACTAGAATGTTGCCTGGGTTTCAGCACTTAAGCTACAGAGAGAGGTTGAACAGGTTGGGTCTTTATTCTTTGGAGCGTAGAAGGTTGAGGGGGGACTTGATAGAGGTTTTTAAAATTTTAAGAGGGACAGACAGAGTTGACGTGGGTAGGCTTTTCCCTTTGAGAGTGGGGAAGATTCCAACAAGGGGACATAGCTTCAGAATTGAGGGACAAAAGTTTAGGGGTAACATGAGGGGTAACTTCTTTACTCAGAGGGTGGTGGCTGTATGGAATGGGCTTCCGGTGGAAGTGGTGGAGGCAGGCTCGATTTTATTATTTAAGAGTAAATTGGATAGGTATATGGATGGGAGGGGATTAGAGGGTTATGGTCTGAGAGCAGGTAGATTAGACTAGGTCAGAGAGAGTGGTCGGCGTGGACTGGTAGGGCCGAACGGGCCTGTTTACGTGCTGTAGTTGTTATATGGTTATATGGTTATATGTTCTAGTGGCCAGAGATCCTAGGGTGACGGAGGAAATGAAGGAAATCCACATTAGGCAGGAAATGGTGTTGGGTAGACTGATGGGACTGAAGGCTGATAAATCCCCAGGGCCTGATGGTCTGCATCCCAGGGTACTTAAGGAGGTGGCTCTAGAAATCATGGACGCATTGGTGATCATTTTCCAATGTTCTATAGATTCAGGATCAGTTCCTGTGGATTAGAGGGTAGCTAATGTTGTCCCACTTTTTAAGAAAGGAGGGAAATTATAGACCGGTTAGTCTGACATCAGTGGTGGGGAAGATGCTGGAGTCAATTATAAAAGACGAAATTGCTGAGCATTTGGATAGCAGTAACAGGATCGTTCCGAGTCAGCATGGATTTACGAAGGGGAAATCATGCTTGACTAATCTACTGGAATTTTTTGAGGATGTAACTAGGAAAATTGACAGGGGAGAGCCGGTGGATGTGGTGTACCTCGACTTTCAGAAAGCCTTCGACAAGGTTCCACATAGGAGATTAGTGGGCAAAATTAGAGCACATGGTATTGGAGGTAGGGTACTGACATGGATAGAAAATTGGTTGGCAGACAGAAAGCAAAGATTGGGGATAAATGGATCCCTTTCAGAATGGCAGGCAGTGACTAGTGGGGTACCGCAAGGCTCGGTGCTGGGACCGCAGCTATTTATAATATACATTAATGACTTGGATGAAGGGATTAAAAGTACCATTAGCAAATTTGCAGATGATACAAAACTGGGTGGTAGTGTGAACTGTGAGGAAGATGCTATGAGGTTGCAGGGTAAGAATAGGAAGGCAGAGTATTATCTGAATGGTGTCAAGTTAGGAAAAGGGGACGTACAGGGAATGTTGGCCTTCATAACAAGGGGAGTTGAGTATAGGAGCAAAGAGGTCCTTCTACAGTTGTACAGGGCCCTAGTGAGACCGCACCTGGAGTATTGTGTGCAGTTTTGGTCTCCAAATTTGAGGAAGGATATTCTTGCTATTGAGGGCGTGCAGCGTAGGTTTACTAGGTTAATTCCCGGAATGGCGGGACTGTCATATGTTGAAAGACTCGATCGACTAGGCTTGTATAGATTGGAATTTAGAAGGGTGAGAGGAGATCTTATCGAAACGTATAAGATTATTAAGGGGTTGGACACGTTAGAGGCAGGAAACATGTTTCCAATGTTGGGGGAGTCCAGAACAAGGGGCCACAGTTTAAGAATAAGGGGTCGGCCATTTAGAACGGAGATGAGGAAAAGCTTTTTCAGTCAGAGAGTTGTGAATCTGTGGAATTCTCTGCCTCAGAAGGCAGTGGAGGCCAATTCTCTGAATGCATTCAAGAGAGAGCTAGATAGAGCTCTTAAGGATAGCGGAGTCAGGGGGTATGGGGAGAAGGCAGGAACGGGGTACTGATTGAGAATGATCAGCCATGATCACATTGAATGGTGGTGCTGGCTCGAAGGGCCGAATGGCCTCCTCCTGCACCTATTGTCTGTTGTCTATTGAAACCGGAGCACCCGGAGGAAACCCACGCGATCACGGGGAGAACGTGCAAACTCCACGCAGACAGCAGCCGCGATCAGGATGGGATGGGGTCTCTGGGGCTGAGGCAGCAGCTCTACCCGCTGCACCACCGTGCCGCCCCTGGTTTGTAAGTTGCCCAACTTGACTTGCCGCTGCCTAACGGCTGCCATGTCCTCCTCCTGCACCTATTGTCTATTGTTTATTGTCTATTCAGGAGGAGAAGAAGATCCCGCCCCCAGTACCAAAGAAGCCGGTGAAGGGGAAGGTGGCGATCGTGCGGGAGAAGTCACTGGACCTGCCTGACCGCCAGCGGCAAGAGGCACGCAAACGCCTGATGGCCGCCAAGCGCGCGGCCTCCTTCCGACAGAACTCCGCCACCGAGAGGGCCGACAGCATCGAGATCTACATCCCTGAGGCACAGACACGGCTGTGAGCCGCGGCCCCCCACTCACCCGCACACACCCCCACACTGCCCCCCTCACCCCCACACTCACCCGCACACACCCCCACCCCCCCACTCACCCCCACACTCACCCCCCCTCACCCCCACACTGCCCCCCTCACCCCCACACTCACCCGCACACACCCCCATACACCCCACCCCCCCACTCACACCCCCTCACCCCCACCCCCCCACTCACCCCCACCCCCCCACTCACCCCCCCTCACCCCCACACTCACTCCCCCCCACTCACCCCCCCTCACCCCCACTCACCCCCCCTACCCCCACCCCCCCACTCACCCCCACCCCCCCCTCACCCCCACACTCACCCCCCTCACCCCCACACTCCCCCCCACTCACTCACCCCCACCCCCCCACTCACCCCCCCTCACCCCCACTCCCCCACTCACCCCCACCCCCCCACTCACCCCCCCTCACCCCCACTCACCCCCCCTCACCCCTACCCCCCCACTCACCCGCACACACCCCCACCCCCCCCACTCACCCGCACACACCCCCACACTGCCCCCTCACCCCCACACTCACCCCCCCTCACCCCCACACTCACCCCCCCTCACCCCCACACTCACCCGCACACACCCCCATACACCCCACCCCGACACACTCCCCCCTCACCCCCACCCCCCCTCACCCCCACACTCACCCGCACACACCCCCACACTCCCCCCCTTCACCCCCACCCCCCCACTCACACCCCCACACACCCCACCCCAACACACTCCCCCCCCACTCACTCCCACCCTCACCCCCCGTAAACCCCCACCCTCAGCTCCTGACACCCCCCCACTCAACCCCCCACCCGCACACACCCCCATACACCCCCACCCTCAGCCCCTCACCCCCCACACTCCCCACACACACACACAGACTGCAGCGTGAGGCGCTGGCTCTGGGCGGTGGGTGCTGCCGCTCCATGAGGTCCTGGTGCAGGGAGGTAATGATCAGCACACACACCCCCCAGCCCCGGCACGGTGGGGCAACCAAGTCAATCGCAGCCCAGTAGCGCTGAACCGTGGGCAGGCTGGGCAAGGCCACGTGTGGGGAACGGGCAGCAGGTGGAGCGGCTGTAACTGGGGGGTCACAGGTGGGTGGGTGTGGGGAGGGGCTTTAACTGGGGGCCACACATGGCTGTGTGTGGTGAGGAGGCAACAGGTGGAGGTGTGGTGACTGGGTGGGGGAGTGGATGGCCCTATGTGGGGAGGGTCAGAGACGAGAGCAGCTGGAGGTGCCGTGACCGAGTGGGGAGTGGGCGTCCATGAGGCAACAGGTGGAGGTGTGGTGACTGTGGGGAGTGGGGAGTGGGCGGCCGTGAGGCAACAGGTGGAGGTGTGGTGACTGGGTGGGGAGTGGGCGGCCGTGAGGCAACAGGTGGAGGTGTGGTGACTGGGTGGGGAGTGGGCGGCCATGAGGCAACAGGTGGAGGTGCTGAGCTCCCAACAACTAAAGACAAAGAATGCATGGCACGTCAGCACCATTTATTTTTTCTTCACATCATAAGCAAACCCAGCTGTTACCGAGAGGGCTGGACGTGGGGTTGCCAACTGTCCCGTATTAGCCGGGACATCCCGTATTTTGGGCTAAATTGGTTTGTCCCGTACGGGACCGCCCTTGTCCCGTATTAGGCCCGGGCGGACACTGTAGGCCCGGACGCTGTAGGCCTGGACGCTGTAGGCCCGGGCAGCAAAGGCCCGGGCAGCGTAGGCCCGGACACTGTGGGCCCGGATACTGTAGGCCCGGACACTGTAGGCCCGGACGCTGTAGGCCTGGACGCTGTAGGCCCGGACGCTGTAGGCCCGGGCAGCGTAGGCCCGGACACTGTGGGCCCGGACGCTGTGGGCCCGGACAGTGCAGGCCCAGAGGCCCGGGCGCCGCCTAACGGAGGTTGCGTAGTAACCCGCCTCCCGGCCCGGGCGGCCGCCATTGGAGGAGCGGGAGCACGTGGCCGCTGGCTGGGTGAGGTGACGTGGGGCGCGGGGCGGTGACGTCACCTTGTCCCGTATTTGGGAGTGAGATAGTTGGCAACCCCGTTACCCGGCCTCTTCCTTTTCCCAGCTGGGGATGATTCAGGGAAGTCCCGTCCACTGGGCTGTGACCGGCTGGAGATTGCTCCTCCACACTAACCCCTGCAGGGTCAAGCCCTCAGTGCCCACCTTCCGCTGTGTGGGCAAGGTGCCAGTACCCCTCACTTCCAACAGTGTTTGCCAAAACAATTAGTGCCGCGGCACTTTGAGAATGTACTGACGTGGTGTTCAGCAAAATGCTGCTGCCCACTGAGTGAGGGAGGGAGGGTGGGAGGGAGGGTGGGAGAGAGAGGGAGGGAGAGGGAGGGAGGGAGATAGAGGGAGGGTGGGAGAGGGAGGGAGAGAGAGGGAATGGGCCTATTATGTGCAATAGTGATCAGACCAATGGAAACGTGCAATTAAACTTGCCAACACTGCGGGTAAGGGCAATGCAAGAGTGAATAACTCTCCATCGTGGAGGCAGGTTCCGGTGTTCCAGCCCTCACACACAGAACACAACCAACACCAGCTATACTCCTTCACAATCTACACCGATCAGCCAAAACATTGTGAGCTGATGTGTATTGTGACACATTCCTCCCGTCACCACCATAAACATTCTGCCCACCTGCCTAATATGCTGTTGGTCCTCCGTGTGCAGCCCCATACGCAGCAGGGTGCGATGCACTGTGTATTGTGACACATTCCTCCCGTGACCACCATTAACATTTTCTGTGACTTGTGCCACAGTCGACCTTCTGTCGGTTCGGACCAGACGGGATAGCCTTCGTTGCCCTCGCGCATCGATGAGCCTTGGGCGCCCAACACCCTGTCTGTCGCCGGTTTGTGGTTTGTCCCTCCTCGGACCACTGTCGGTCGGTACTCACCACTGCTGACCGGGAGCACCCCACAAGCCTTGCCATTTCAGAGATGCTCTGACCCAGTCGTCTGGCCATAACAATTTGGCCCTTGTCAAAGTCGCTCAGGTCTTTACTCCTGCCCATTTCTCCTGCATCCAACACATCAACTTCAAGAACTGACCACTTGCTGCCTAATATATCCCACCCCTTGACAGGTGCCATTGTAACAAGATAATCAATGTTATTCACTTCGCCTGTCAGTGGTCATAATGTTTTGGCTGATCAGTGTATATTCTGGCCACTTTTTTAAAAGCACCTTTTATTGATTTATATATCTATATATAATGGAGCAACACTTCTGAATTGGCATGTGGGTCTTTTTTCATTTCGGGGGAAAAAATGAACATGCTAGCTATGACCGAACATATATACATAATATCTGCTCACAGAGATTATGTTTTTATATTTATTTAGCATTTTTCCATATCTATTAAATATTTGCAAGCAGTTAGTCTGACTATACCTGAACTCTGTGCATGCGTGGCCATGCGCATGTGTACACATATGTTTCTGCGTGTGCTTGTGTGTCTATGAGTATGTGTGCACACATGTTTGTGAGTGTGTGTGTGTGTTTAAGAACATGTGTACCCATATGTATGTGAGTGTATTTATGTGTGTGTGTGTTAAAGAACATGTGTGCCCATATGTTTGTGTGTGTGTGCGTGTGTTAAAGAACATGTGTGCCCATATGTTTGTGTGTGTGTGCGTGTGTTAAAGAACATGTGTGCCCATATGTTTGTGTGTGTGCGTTTGTTAAAGAACATGTGTGCCCATATGTGTGTGCGTGTGTTAAAGAACATGTGTGCCCATATGTTTGTGTGTGTGTGCGTGCACATTTATCTGCACGTGTGTGCAGCACCGCTTGTTTGTGTCAGTGTTTATTTACGTCATATGCACCTTTCTATGTATGAAGCATGCATGTTTGCATATGTGCGCATGTGTCTGTATGTATGTGTGTATGCGTGTGTGTGTGTGTGTGTATTTGGGTGTGTGTTTATCTGCGTGCATGTGTGTGTATGCAGGTCTGTGTGTGTATCTGTGTGCATGTCTGTCCGTGTGTGCGCATGTCTGTGTGTGTGTACCTGGGTCTGTGTTTATCTGCGTGCATGTGTCTGCGTGTGTACGTATCTGTGTGTGTATGTCTGTGTGTGTGTATCTGGGTCTGTGTTTATCAGTGTGCTTGTGTGTGCGCGTGCGTCTGCATGCACATGTGTGTGTGGGTGCGTGTGCGTGATGTCAATGCGAGAAGTGTGAGACTGCATGAACGCTGTGCTCAGAGTTGACGTTGTCTGACCACACGCTGAGATGACTTTCTTCATTATTGTGAAGAGGAAGTGCCAGGTGAGATTGTGACCACGTTGTGGAGTTGCTGCATGGGTGGTTCTGTGGGTGCAGCCTGGTGCAGCGTGGGGCTGATGCATTGGTGGTGTGGGAGCCGTGTGGTGCAGGGTGGGGCTGATGCATTGGTGATGTGGGAGCCGTGTGGTGCAGCGTGGGGCTGATGCATTGGTGGTGTGGGAGCCGTGTGGTGCAGGGTGGGACTGATGCATTGGTGGTGTGGGAGCCGTGTGGTGCAGGGTGGGGCTGATGCATTGGTGGTGTGGGAGCCGTGTGGTGCGGGGTGGGGCTGATGCATTGGTGGTTCTGTGGAGCAGCCTGGTGCAGGGTGGTAGTGACTTGCTGTTGGAGGGCAGTGGCAGCTGACTCCACATTCCCACATCCCTGCCCCCCGTTCCCACCAACAGCCTTAAACTAAATGACATGACCCAATGTGCAGCCCCGAAATGTGCAAAAAATAAGTGCCCAAGAAATTGTGTAAGCTAGTGCAGAGAAAAAGTGCTTTGCAAATAGTATGTAGATAGAGATGCTGAGATTATAGCAACCGGCAAGCAGAGAAATGTATTAGAAAATGACTGTGAAGAGCAGGAAGCTTCGTCCTGCTGTCTAGACTGCATTCAGAGAGATGACTTATTTTTGATGTGTTATTTGGCGTGCTGGGGCGGCACGGTGGTGCAGTGGTAGAGTTGCTGCCTCACCGCACGGTGGCACGGTGGCGCAGCGGTAGAGTTGCTGCCTCACCGCACGGTGGCACGGTGGCGCAGCGGTAGAGTTGCTGCCTCACCGCACGGTGGCACGGTGGCGCGGTGGGTAGAGTTGCTGCCTCACCGCACCAGAGACCCGTGTCCGATTCTGACTGCAGGTGCTGTCTGTACGGAGTTTGCACATTCTCCATGTGACCGCATACTTTCCCTCTTAGTTTAGTTTAGTTTAGTGATACACATTGCGGAGACAGGCCCTTCGGCCCACCGAGTCTGCGCCGACCAGCGATCCCCGCACACTAACGCTATGCTTCACTGGGTGCAATTTACATTTATAACCAAGCCGGTAAACCTACAAACCTGTACGTCTTTGGAGTGTGGGAGGAAACCGGAGCACCCGGATCACGGGGAGAACGTACAAACTCCGTACAGACAGCACCCGTAGTCAGGATGGAACCCGGGTCTCTGGCACTGTGAGGCAGCAGCTCTACCCGCTGCACCACTGAGCTGTTGTGCCACTGGATGCTCCGGTTTTTCTCCCACATCCCAAAGACGTACGGGTTTGTGGGTTAATTGGCTTTGGTAAAATTATAAATTGTCCTGAGTGCGTGTAGAATAGTGTTAGTGTGCGGGGATCGCTGGTCGGTGCAGACTCAGTGGGCTGAAGGGCCTGTTTCTGCACTGTATCCTTGAAAGTAAAAGACAGTACTGTGAAGAATACATAGACAATTCTTAACAGGTCCTGGCTGGCCTGGTTTGTCATTGCTTCATCGAAAGAATAGCCATTCACCTTCCCTGCCCCGCAACTGGATATTTAAACAATATTGCACCAGTCAGCAGTTAGTTCTGACTACACTTTACAGTTGAGTTTATTGTCACGTGTACCGAGGTACAGTGAAAAGCTTTTGTTGCGTGCTAACCAATCAGCGGAAAGACAACACATGATTACAATTGAGCCGTCCACAGTGTATAAAGTAAGAAATGTTGCTGTCGGAGTGGACAATAGACAATAGACAATAGGTGCAGGAGGAGGCCATTCGGCCCTTCTAGCCAGCACCGCCATTCAATGTGATCATGGCTGATCATTCTCAATCAGTACCCCGTTCCTGCCTTCTCCCCATACCCCCTGACTCCGCTATCCTTAAGAGCTCTATCCAGCTCTCTCTTGAATGCATTCAGAGAATTGGCCTCCACTGCCTTCTGAGGCAGAGAATTCCACAGATTCACAACTCTCTGACTGAAAAAGTTTTTCCTCATCTCAGTTCTAAATGGCCTACCCCTTATTCTTAAACTGTGGCCCCTTGTTCTGGACTCCCCCAACATTGGGAACATGTTTCTAGCCTCTAACGTAGACAGTGGAGATGTTAGAGTGTAGAGGGATTGTAATGGGTGATTGTAGATCTGTTTCTGTGGCTGGCACACAAATACTCGATTGGACTGGGTGCCATCTTGCTGTGTCAAGGGATTACCAGTTTCGGGTTAGACTCATACGGTCAGAATCCCCCCCTCAGCCCATCCCATTCATGCCAGCCAAGATGCTGCATCTGAGCTAGTCCCATTTGCCCACCTAGGGCCCATATCCCTCTAAACAATTCCCATCCACGTATCTGTCCAGATGTCTTCTAAATGTTGTTCTAGTCCCTGCCTCATCCTCTTCCTCCGGCAGCTCGTTCCATACACCCACCGCCCTCTGTGAAAAAGTTGCCCCTCAGGATTAAATCTTCCCGCCCCCCCCCCCCCTCACCTTAAACCTGTGTCCTCTAGTTCTTGATTCCCCCACCCTGGGGAAAAGCAAAGTGCCGATCTATACGCTCGCCCCGAGAGTGTCGGGGGTTATGGGGAGAAGACAGGAGAATGGGGTTCAGAGGGAGAGATAGATCAGCCGTGATTGAATGGCGGAGTAGACTCGATGGGCCGAATGGCCTGATTCTGCTCCTCTCGCTTATGAAGATGATTTGATACGCCTCATTAAGATTATCTCCCTTCGTTCTGCCGCTCATTCAGTGGTGGCGTATCACATCCACAGGCTAGGCAAAGCGCTAACCTCAAAGTGGCAAACATTACCTTTTTATACACAGACCGAGGGGATGCTCGATCGCAAAACATCAACTGATGCAAAGAATTCTGAATGTTCTAACTTTAACTGCACATTAAACGAAACATTGGTTGCATTTAATGTCCGATCCATTGTCCCGTCATGAACAGGCTTTATAACTTGGACACAACATTTACTCTCCAGCACATAGATTTTTCTAGTTCTGGGATATCAGGACAGGGGGTGAAGCAGGATTTAAAAAAATTGTTTTGCTATGAACAACTAAATTTCACTTAGTTCTCATCCATGGGTGGTCACGGTGGCGCAGTGGTAGAGTTGCTGCCTTACAGCGAATGCAGCGCCGGAGACCCGGGTTCCATCCCGACCATGGGTGCTGTCTGTACGGAGTTTGTACGTTCTCCCCGTGACCTGCGTGGGTTTTCTCCGGGTGCTCCGGTTTCCTCCCACATTCCAAAGACGCGCTGGTTTGTAGGTTAATTGCCTTCAGTAAAATTGTCCCTCGTGTGTGTGTGTGTGTGTGTGTGTGTGGGATAGTGTTAGTGTGCGGGGATCGCTGGTCGGTGAGGACTCGGTGGGCCGAAGGGCCTGTTTCCGCACTGTATCTCTAAACTAAACTGAACTAAAGATGGGCAAGCATGTCGCTGCGACCAGTGAGGCCATTGTCCAGTTGGCTGCAGGTGGACAGAAGGATTCTGACCATTGTTGTCGGATGATTTCAGGTGTAACTCTTCACAGAGGCAGCGACATATCCATGCCCTCTTTGTGAGTTGTGCCTCTGCTTGCACTTTAGTTAGCAGTGAAACCCACTTTAGCAAGTTTGCAGCAATACTGACCCACAAACCCATTTAATCTGAGATCTGTCAACACAAACATCTCCAGCCCAGACAACAACCAACTGAACCTGTGGACTCTCATTCAATGACACTTTATTGACACGTGTACCATGTACCATGTACGTTATTGACACGTGTACCATGTAACATGTACTTTATTGACACGTGTACCGAGCGAGGTACAGTGAAATGCTTTGTTTTTGCATAAAACAGTCGCCAGGTTTCTGGCACTGACAAGTAGTCAGTTATACCCAGAGATTTCTAAACTGTAGTTTTGGATATTAGTCTGATTTACGTTTGGTTTTCAGTTGACTCTTGCTTTGATGTTTTGCAAGCCTTCCCGAGCTGCCTCTGTCTCTAGGCGAGGTGAAGATAGACACAAAACACTGGAGTAACTCAGTGGGTCAGACATGCTGCATCTCTGGAGAGAAGGAATGGAAGACCCTTCTTCACACTGAGAGTCAGGGGAGAGGGGGACACAGAGATATGAAAGTGAAAGCCAGTTACTCCAGCGTTTTGTGTTGATCATCGGTGTAAGCCAGCATCTGCAGTTCCTTCCTCCACTTGAGGGGGGGGGCCGCAATTCACCGACCTTGCCCCTGCTGTCCGTTCCCCTTCTGGCCAGTGAAGATGTCAGACTGTCAGCCCCTGTGGCCTGCATCGTTTCAGATTGGTTTTTCTAACTCCTACCCTTCGTTGTCGAGGGCAGTTGCAGTCTGCACTCTGGCATGCCCACACCAGCAAATCCTGGCCTGGTGCCCCTCGATCCCCCTGCCCCGCTAACAGGCTGGGTGGACGGACAGCTGTAAACAGAGGCAACTGTCTCACATGCATCCAGGAATATAGTTGTACGACTCAAAACTGAATGACGATAATCATGTCTGCAGGATTCAGAGTGGAGTGCCAAATATTGTTACGTTGCACAGTAAAGCTTTTTCTAGCGGACGATGTTCTCCATGAAACAATCTCTTTTGCCATCATGTTTCTTTTGAAATGCACTATTAATTTGCATGCACAATAGAGAAATGAATATTGAATGTACCGTGTGCTGCCCAGCTGACCTTAGTACTTGCTACCTACCGCCTTTGTTTGCAGTCAGTGCATCATTGTTTTGGGGACTTGTTTGTCTTCTCCTGATTTGCACTACCTTTTTTGGTTGAAGACAGCTACGGTTTGTTGACGATGATCCCAAGATGTGCTTTATATTGGTGTGTCACTCCAGCGCTGTCCGGTCCGGTCTGGCCCGGCCCGGCCCGACAGAGTTCACACACACACACTGTGTAACGCTGAAGCCCATTTGACAATTGTACATACTTTGCACTCGAAACGTTTGACTTGGGGGGCCGTCTTCGAGGCGTTGCTGAGAGGACACAGCCCTGTTACATAGACGGAACCCCTGAAGACCACAAGCCTTGCTTCTGATTGTACAGAAGGACACTGGTGTCCGGATCAAGGGTCCCATCTTTACACAAACTATTACAGCAGAACAAATTGTAAAGTAAAAGAATCCAGTCTTGACATATTTCCTTCTAATGAAATCTGAGCTGAATGTTTGATAAACCTATGAGTTGTTTCAAAATGATGGCCTTGTGTGTTGTATTGTTCTATTTTTAATAGTAAATTGGCATTTCTTGATTTTATCCAGAATGCAGGTGTGCAGGACTTCTTATTGTTATAAGGCACCACGCCGATCACCCTGCCAATGTGCATTGGCACTTTACTAAAGGTTGTTGAATTGGGGCGTTATGATCTCATTGAATGGCGGTGCTAGCTCCAAGGGCCGAATGGCCTCCTCCTGCACCTATTGTCTTTGTCTATTGTTATGTTACAGTTGTACAGAACATCGATGAGGCCGCACGCACTTGGCAGACTGGGTTCTGTTTGAACATCCTGCTGTGGGAAGGATGACGTTAAGGTGCAAAGGGAAAGAGAAGATTTGCGAGGATGTTGGCAGGACTCAAGTGCCTGAGCTCCAGGGAGAGGTTGGGCAGGCTCGGACTTTATACCCTACATACAAACATAGAAACATAGAAAACAGGTGCAGGAGGAGGCCATTCATTGTGATCATGGCTGATCATCCACAATCAGTAACCCGTGCCTGCCTTCTCCCCATATCCCTTGATTCCCTAGAGCTCTATCTAACTCTCTTTTAAATTCATCCAGTGAATTGGCCTCCACTGCCCTCTGTGGCAGAGAATTCCACAAATTCACAACTCTGGGTGAAAAACTTTCTTCTCACCTCAGTTTTAAGTGGCCTCCCCTCTATTCTTAGACTGTGGCCCCTGGTTCTGGACTACCCCAACACTGGGAACATTTTTCTGCATCTAGCTTGTCCAGTCCTTTTATAATTTTATACGTTTCTATGAGATCCAATAATCTTGAATTGCAGAAGACAAAGGGGTGAATTTTGTAAAGGTGTAAAAATCAATGGACCATGGCCAATGATTTCTTTATCGTCACGTGTACCAGGTACAGTGAAATACATATTTTGCACAGATAGGCAAGACTATCCCCGGACATAATGCAATCCCCCAGTCAGTGACATTTGTTCACATTGAGAATCATACAGATAATAGATCTCTCCCACTCACCTCAAGGGACACTACAGTGCCCTCCGTAATGTTTGGAACAAAGACCCATCATTTATTTATTTGCCTCTGTACTCCACAATGTGAGATTTGTGATAGCAAAAAATCACATGTGGTTAAAGTGCACATTGTCAGATTTTAATAAAGGCCATTTTTATACATTTTGGTTTCACCATGTAGATATTACAGCTGTGTTTATACACAGTTCCCCCATTTCAGGGCACCATAATGTTTGGGACACATGGCTTCACAGGTGTTTGTAATTGCTCAGGTGTGTTTAATTGCCTCCTTAATGCAGGTATAAGAGAGCTCTCAGCACCTAATATTTCCTCCAGGCTTTCCATCACCTTTGGAGATTTTTATTGCTGCTTATCAACATGAGGACCATAGTTGTGCCAATGAAAGTCAAAGAAGCCATTATGAGACTGAGGAACAAGAATAAAACTTAGAGACATCAGCCAAACTTTAGGCTTAGCAAAATCAACTGTTTGGAATATCATTAAGAAGAAAGAGAGCACTGGTGAGCTTACTAATCACAAAGCGACTGACATGCCAAGGAAGACCCCCACAGCTGATGACAGAAGAATTCTCTCCATAATCTCCATATTGATCCCTGGGATGGCGGGACTTTCATATGAGGAAAGACTGGATAGACTGGGCTTGTACTCGCTGGAATTTAGAAGACTGAGGGGGGATCTTATAGAAACATATAAAATTCTTAAGGGGTTGGAGAGGCTAGATGTGGGAAGATTGTTCCCGATGTTGGGGAAGTCCAGAACCAGGGGTCACAGCTTAAGGATAAGGGGGAAGTCTTTTAGGACCGAGATGAGAAAACATTTCTTCACACAGAGAGTGGTGAGTCTGTGGAATTCTCTGCCACAGAAGGTAGTTGAGGCCAGTTCATTGGCTATATTTAAGAGGGAGTTAGATGTGGCCCTTTTTGCTAAAGGTATCAGGGGGTATGGAGAGAAGGCAGGTACAGGCTACTGAGCTGGATGATCAGCCATGATCATATTGAATGGCGGTGCAGGCTCGAAGGGCAGAATGGCCTACTCCTGCACCTATTTTCTATGTTTAATAAAGAAAAATCCCCAAATACCTATCTGACAGATCAGAAGCACTCTTCAGGAGTCAGGTGTGGGTTTGTCAATGACCACTGTCCGCAAAAGACTTCATGAACAGAAATGCAGAAGCTACACTGCAAGATGCAAACCACTGGCTAGCTGCAAAAATAGGATGGCCGGGTTACACTTTGCCAAGAAGTACTTAAAAGAGCAACCACAGTTCTGGAAAAAGGTCTTGTGGACAGATGAGCCGAAGATTAACTTATCAGAGTGATGGCAAGAGCAAAGTATGGAGGAGAGAAGGAACTGCCCAAGATCCAAAGCATATCACCTCATCTGTGAAACGCGGTGGTGGGGGTGTTATGGCCTGGGCATGTATGGCTGCTGAAGGTACTGGCTCACTTATCTTCATTGATGATACAACTGCTGATGGTAGTAGCAGAATGAATTCTGAAGTGTATAGACACATCCTATCTGCCCAAGTTCAAACAAATGCCTCAAAACTCATTGGCCGGCGGTTCATTCTACAGCAAGACAATGATCCCAAACATACTGCTAAAGCAACAAAGGAGTTTTTGAAAGCTAAAAAATGGTCAATTCTTGAATGGCCAAGTCAATCACCCAATCTGAACCCAACAGAGCAGGTCTTTTATAGGCTGAAGAGAAAACTGAAGGGGACTAGCCCCCAAAACAAGCATAAACTAAAGATGGCTGCAATACAGGCCTGGCAGGGCATCATCAGAGAAGACACCCAGCAACTGGTGATGTCCATGAATCACAGACTTCAAGCAGTCATTGCATGCAAAGGATATGCAACAAAATACTAAACATGACTACTTTCATTTACATGGGGACATTGCTGTGTCCCAAACATTATGGTGCCCTGAAATGGGGGGACTATGTATAAACACTGCTGTAATATCTACATGGTGAAACCAAAATGTATAAAAATGGGTAGACACAAACTGTTGGAGCATCTCAGCGGGTCAGGCAGCATCTCTGGAGAGAAAGAATGTGTGACGTGTCGGGTCGAGACCCTTCTTCAGACTGATGTCAGGGGAGGGGGTGGGGCAAAGATAGGATGTAGTCGGAGACAGGAAGACTAGTGGGAGAAACATTCAAAAGACATTTGGACAGGTACATGGATAGGACAGATTTAGAGGGATATGAGCCAAACGCGGGCAGGTGGGGATAGCTCAGATGGACAGTTTGGCCAAAGAGACAGTTTGCGTGCTGTGTGACTCTATGACTGGGAGCAGGGACTGGCGGGATATGGATCACGTGCAGTCGGAGATTCACAGCATGATATTCCTCACGGACTCTGGACTCTGTGCTGGTACCATGCTCCATTTTATATGCAGTAAGCCTTCTTGCCCTAGATGTAATTTACCAAAGCTGCAACCATTGGTAAGTTAACCTCTGTGCAGTTGCGCAACATTAATCACGTGACAATTGACTTTTGCCGACACATTTACTAATGTTCACTCTGAGAGTGGCAGGCACGTTGCTGAGCTGTTATCCCTGCTGCTGCTGCTGCTGTGTACCTGTAGCTTGTGAACCTACACACGGCAGGAGCGGAGCCAGTCAGGGTTGGATTCTGTGAAACGTCACCTATCCATGTTCTCCACAGATGCTGCCTGACCCGCTGAGTTACTCCAGCACTCTGTGAAACGTCACCTATCCATGTTCTCCACAGATGCTGCCTGACCCGCTGAGTTACTCCAGCACTCTGTGAAACGTCACCTATCCATGTTCTCCACAGATGCTGCCTCTCAAGGGAGAGCTAGATAGAGCTCTTAAGGATAGCGGAGTCAGGGGGTATGGGGAGAAGGCAGGAACGGGTACTGATTGAGAATGATCAGCCATGATCACATTGAATGGCGGTGCTGGCTCGAAGGGCCGAATGGCCTTCTCCTGCACCTATTTCCTATTTTCTATTGTCTATTGCCTGACCCGCTGAGTTACTCCAGCATATTTTCAAATAAACCACAGAGTAAGAGATTACCTGTCGAGTAAAATATTGTCAGCAATTAACACCCAACATTTGTAAACCACCGCAGTATAAATCAGCACCAGTTTGTCGGACAAAGTTAAGAAACTTCGACCAATAAAGTTTAAACTTGGCTAAAAGAGATTAAATGATCACAGTGCTCCATCTAATGGGGTATCGGAGAGCTGCAAGTTATCACATGGAGTCAATACTCAAACGTGCTGGAGGAACTTAGCGGGTCAGGCAGCATCTGTGGAGGGAATGAACAGACCACGTCTCGGGTCGGGGCCCCTCTTCAGACCGATGGAGTAGGGGGGAGGACAAAGCCAGGCAATGTTTAGTGGCAGCACGGTGTTGCAGCGGGTAGAGCTGCTGCCTCACAGCGCCAGAGACCCGGGTTCCATCCTGACCACGGGTGCTGTCTGTACGGAGTTTGTACATTCACCCCGGGACTGCGTGGGTTTTCTCCGGGTGCTCCGGTTTCCTCCCACACCCCAAAGACTTGCAGGTTTGTAGGTTAATTGGCCGGTAAATACTAAACTGTCCCTGGTGTGCGCAGGATAGTGTTAGTGCACAGGTGATCGCTGGTCAGCACAGACTCTGTGGGCTGAAGGGCCTGCTTCCACTCTGTATCTCTAAAGTCTAAAGTGCTAGGTGGAAGGTAGATACAAAATGCTGGAGTAATTTGTGTCTACCTTCGATTTAAACCAGCACCTGCAGTTCTTTCCTACACAAGTGATAGGTGGATACAGGTGAGGGGGGGAGTGGCAGGTGGGTGGAGTGAGTGACAGAGGCTGGAGGTGAAAAGGAGACGAGAGGATGTCATATACGGAGGGAAGAGGAGGAGAGGAATGTGAAGCCGGAGGGAGGGGTGTGGGTGGAAGGGAGGGGGGGGGGGAAGAGGGGAATGTGGGACTCGGGGATGGGAGATGAGTGTACGGGGGAGGGGGAAGGAGCAGGGTGATGTGGGAGGGGGGGAATGCGTGCACACTGGGATGGGGGTGGCACAACAACGAGAGTGGGGAGGGGGAGATGTTACTGGAAATTGGAGAGTTCAACGTTCATACCATTAGGCATCAGCTATCCAAGTGACATGTGGGGTGCTGGTCCCCCAGTTTGTGTGCGGCCTCACTCTGGCAATGGAGAAGGCCCAGGACAGCAAGGTCAGTGTGGAACCCCAGACCCAGCAGTCCTTGATGGGCCCAGCGCAAGTGTTCAGTCAAACGATCGCCAAGTCCACGCCTGGTCTCCCACCGGTGTACAGGAGGCCACATCAGGAACAGCGAAGAGGGTGTGTGAGGTTGGAGGAGGTGCACGTGAACCTCTGCCTCACCTACAAGGACTATCGGGGTCCCAGGACAGAGTCAAGGGAGGAGGTGTAGCTACAGGTGTTGCATCTCCTGCGGTTGATGGGGAAGGTACCTGGGGAGGGGGTGGTTTGGGTGGGAAGGGATGAGTTAACCAGGGAGTTGTGGAGGGAACGGTCTCTGCGGAAGGCGGAAATGTGTGAAAACATTGAACTCCATCAACAGTTTCTCCTATCAACATCAAAATCGTCCCCACTGCACAGCACCACCCTCTGGCCCATATCAGCAGCACACTGGCCCATATCAGCAGCACACTGGCCCATATCAGCAGCCCATCTCACTGCACAGCACCACCCTCTGGCCCATATCAGCAGCACACTGGCCCATATCAGCAGCACACTGGCCCATATCAGCAGCCCATCTCACTGCACAGCACCACCCTCTGGCCCATATCAGCAGCACACTGGCCCATATCAGCAGCACACTGGCCCATATCAGCAGCCCATCTCACTGCACAGCACCACCCTCTGGCCCATATCAGCAGCACACCTAACACCGACCGTGTGAGACTAATGTCGCACTATGTACATCATGGTTTTACCTAGAATAACTGGTCATTTATGTCCACTTGTTGTGTTATTGCAACAATGAGCCGATAAAGCAGCCGCAGGGAACAGGATCAATGTGGATCTGACAATGAAACGCTCTGAAAACATCAAATAGATCATTCCAATAATCAACAGAACCAGATACTGTGATGCGCCACTTATTCCAATCCAAACCAAGCTAATTTAGTTCATACAGGTAGAAAGGAACTGCAGACGCTGGTTTACACCAAAGATAGACACAAAATGCTGGAGTAACTCAGCGGGACAGGCAGCATCTCTGGAGAGAAGGAATGGGTGACGTTTAGGGTCTGAAAAAAGGTCCCTTCTTCAAACTGACAAAACGATCTCGACTCGAAAAGCCACCCATTCCTTTTCTTAGTTTCAATTTCAGTTTAGTTTAATGTCATGTTATAGAGTGATAAAGTGATACAGTGTGGAAACAGGCCCTTCAGCCCAACCTGCCCACACTGGCCATCAATGTCCCAGCTACACTAGTCACAGAGTGATACAGTGTGGAAACAGGCCCTTCAGCCCAACCTGCCCACACTGGCCATCAATGTCCCAGCTACACTAGTCCCACCTGCCTGTACCTGCACTGCTCTAGCAGCTGTGGCGTACCTGCAGTCCGTCTGTCCTTGTGTTTTTATGTTGTTTTTTTGTCTTGATTGAACTGTAAATGTGATGTTGTTTTTTGGGGGTTGTGTACTATGGGGGGTGGCGGGGGGAACTGTAAATATAAAATTGTCTCTTCCGAACGGAGACGTGACCTTTTGTTTCTGGGCCGTGTCTCCGTTCCCACTGCGGCCTACCATTGGCCATGCACCTGGAGCTGGCGGCCTCCACCTGGGACTCACCTGTGGAGGCTCCGGCCGTGGGGACGTCGGAAGCTCGCAGCCCCTGCCCTGGGTGGGGGCCGACATCGGGAGCTCCGGCAACAGCGGCGTCTTCACCCGCCCCGAATCGAGGGGCTTGGGTCGGCCCACCGCGGACTTTTCACCGTCCGGCGCGGCCTGGAATAGGCCGCGGGATTTTTCTCTGCCCGGCGGGGGCTTCAATGTTGGGAGCCCCGACCGCCCCGACGTGCAGCGGCAGCGGTGGCGTCTTCGCCCGCAGCGGATCGCGGGGCTTGGGTCGGCCCGTTGCGGACCTTTCACCGTCCGGCGTGGCTTGGAACTACAACTACAACAGCCTGACCGCGGGAGAAGACGGCAGGGGAAGAGAAAAGACATTGTGGCCTTCCATCACAGTGAGGAGGGGACTGGAGGAGACTCACTGTGATGGATGTTTCTTTCTGTTTCTTTTTGTTTGATTGTGTGTGTTATTGCCTATTTTTATTGCTCTTTTATTGCTTTCATTGTTCTTGTTGTTGGACTGTGGGTAATCTTTCATTTCACTGCACATTTATGTGTGTGTGACAAATAAACTTGACTTGACTTGGCCCATATCCCTCCAAACCTGTCCTATCCATGTACCTGTCTAACTGTTTCTTAAACGCTGGGATATTCCCAGCCTCAACCACCTCCTCCAGCAGCTTGTTCCATACACCCACCACCCTATGTGTGAAAAAGTTACCCATCAGATTCCTATTAAATCTTTTCCCTTCACCTTGAACCTATGTCCTCTGGTCCTCGATTCCCCTACTCTGGGCAAGAGACTCTGTGCATCTACCCGATCTATTCCTCTCATGATTTTGTACACCTCTCTAAGATCACCCCTCATTCTCCTGCGCTCCATGGAATAGAGACCCAGCCTACTCAACCTCTCCCTATAGCTCACACCCTCTAGTCCTGGCAACATCCTCGGAAATCCTCTATGTACCTTTTCCAGCTTAACAATATCTTTCCTATAACATGGTGCCCAGAACTGAACACAATACTCTAAATGCGGTCTCACCAACATCTTATACAACCTCAACATGACCTCCCAACCTCTATACTCAATACTCTGACTGATGAAGGCCAAAGTGACAAAAGCCGTTCTGACCACCTTATCTACCTGCGACTCCACCTTCAAAGAATCATGCACTTGTACTCCTAGATCCCTCTGCTCTACAACACTACCCAGAGCCCTACCATTCACTGTGTAAGTCCTGCCCATGTTAGATGTCCCAAAATGCCTCACACCTCACACTTCTCTGTATTAAATTCCACCAACCATTCCTCCGCCCACCTGGCCAATCGATCCAGATCCTGCTGCAATCGTTCACAACCATCTTCACTATCTGCAAAACCACCCACTTTGTATCATCAGCAAACGTGCTAATCTTGCCCTGTATGTTCACATCCAAATCATTGATGTAGATGACAAATAGTAACGGGCCCAACACCGAACCCTGAGGCTCACCACTAGTCACAGGCCTCCAGTCTGAGAAACAACCTTCCACCATCACCCTCTGCTTCCTTCCATGGAGCCAATGTGCTGTCCATTCAGCTATCTCTCCTTGGATCCCATGCGATCTAACCTTCCAGAGCAGCCTGCCATGTGGAACCTTGTCGAATGCCTTACTGAAGTCCATGTACACAACATCTACAGCTCTGCAGTTGTCGACCTTTTTGGTCACGTCTTCATAAAACTCATTTGTGAGACACGACCTCCCACGTTCAAAGCTTTTGTTGCGCGCTATCCAGCCAGTGGAAAGACAATACATGATTACAATCGAGCCATTTACAGAATACAGATACAAGATATAGGAATAACATTCAGTGCAAGGTAAAGCCAGTAATGTCCGATCAAAGATAGTCCGTGGGTCACCAATGAGGTAGGTAGTGATTCAGTACTGCTCTCTGGTTGTGGTAGGGGGGGGAGCAGTTTTTTAGTTGTTGAGGGTAAGAAGCAGCTCTGCTAGGCAGAGGAGAGTGTTGGTCGATGGGGATTGGTTGGTTCTACGGTCGAGGAAGTTTTTAGTTGTTGAGGGCAGAGGGGAGTCCCCTTTGACTCCTCCCACTTCCTCCAAACCAGAAGCGTAGCTATGGGCACTCGCATGGGCCCTAGCTACGCCTGCCTCTTTGTCGGGTACATCGAACAATCCCTGTTCCAGACGTACACTGGCCCCATCCCCGAACTCTACCTCCGCTACATCGACGACTGCATTGGTGCTACCTCTTGCACCCATGCAGAACTCACTGACTTCATACACTTCACCTCCAATTTCCATCCTGCCCTTAAATATACCTGGACTATCTCTGACATCTCCCTCCCGTTTCTTGTCCTCACCATCTCCATCACAGGAGACAAACTAGTGACGGACATTTACTATAAACCCACTGACTCGCACAGCTATCTGGACTACACTTCTTCCCACCCTGTCCCCAGCAAAAAGTCTATCCCCTACTCCCAATTCCTCCGTCTACGCCGCATCTGCGCCCGGGATGAGGTGTTTCACACTAGGGCTTCCGAGATGTTCTCATTCTTCAGGAAACGGGGCTTCCCCTCCTCCATTATAGATGAGGCTCTCACTAGGGTCTCTTCTACATCCTGCAGCTCCGCTCTTGCTCCCCCTCCCCCCACTCGCAACAAGGACAGGATCCCCCTCGTTCTCACCTTCCACCCCACCAGCCAGCGGATCCAACAAATCATCCGCCAACATTTCCGTCACCTACAACGGGACCCCACCACTGGCCATATCTTCCCATCCCCTCCCCTCTCTGCGTTCCGCAGGGACCGTTCCCTCCGTAACTCCCTGGTCCAATCGTCCCTTCCTACCCAAACCACCCCATCCCCGGGCACTTTCCCCTACAACCGCACGAGATGCAACACCTGTCCCTTTACCTCCCCCCTCAACTCCATCCAAGGACCCAAATAGTCTTTCCAGGTGAGACAGAGGTTCACCTGCACCTCCTCCAACCTCATCTATTGCATCCGCTGCTCTAGATGTCAACTTATTTACATCGGCGAAACCAAGCGCAGGCTCGGCGATCGCTTCGCTCAACACCTGCGCTCGGTCCGCATTGACCAACCTGATCTCCCGGTGGCCGAGCACTTCAACTCCCCCTCCCATTCCCAGTCTGACCTTTCTGTCATGGGCCTCCTCCAGTGCCATAGTGAGGCCCACCGGAAATTGGAGGAACAGCACCTCGTATTTCACCTGGGCAGCTTGCAGCCCAGTGGTATGAACGTCGACTTCTCCAACTTTAGATAGTTCCTCTGTCCCTCTCTTCCCCTCCTCCTTCCCAGATCTCCCTCCATCTTCCTGTCTCCACCTATATCCTTCCTTTGTCCCACCCCCCTGACATCAGTCTGAAGAAGGGTCTCGACCCGAAACATCACCCATTCCTTCTCTCCCGAGATGCTGCCTGACCTGCTGAGTTACTCCAGCATTTTGTGATACCTTCGATTTGTACCAGCATCTGCAGTTATTTTCCTACACAAAGGTAAACACAAAATGGAGGAGTAACTCAGCGGGTCAGGCAGCATCTCTGGAGATCATGGATAGTTGACGTTTCACAGAGTGCTGGAGTAACTCAGCGGGTCAGGCAGCATCTGTGGAGAACATGGATAGGTGACGTTTCACAGAGTGCTGGAGTAACTCAGCGGGTCAGGCTGCATCTCTGGAGTTACCACTCTTTGAAGTGTTGTGCAACTTCCTCCCTCATAGTACATGCCTCAACTACCTCCTCTGGCACCTCGTTCCAGTTTAGTAAAAGGTGAACAAGCAGGACCTCATTGCTCAAATGGCCCACTGCACATTTACCACAGCTTGTTCCATCATTGATATTTGCCAGAGGATTACAATTGTAAGTTGTTTGTTTCCAGTTTACCTGGATTTGGTTACAACCCAAGGCCAAGCCTCATGGAGTCAGAGAGTCTAACAGCGTGGAAACAGGCCCTTTAGCCCAACTTACCCACACCAACCCTAAGGTCATAAGTTGTCGGAGCAGAATTAGGCCATTCGGCCCAACAGTCTACTCTGCCATTCAATTATGGCCGATGTATCTTTCCCACCTAATCCCAGTCTCCTGCATTCTCCCCTTAAGAGGTCCTTCTGCAATTGGACAGGGCCCTGGTGAGACCACATCGAGAGTATTGTGTGCAGTTTTGGTCTCCTAATTTGAGGCAGTGCAGCGTAGGTTCGCGAGGTTAATAAAGAAGAGGCCATTTAAAACTGAGATGAGAAAAAACTTTTTCAGCCAGAGAGTTGTGAATTTGTAGAATTCTCTGCCACAGAGGGCAGTGGAGGCCAATTCACTGGATAATTTTGAAAGAGAGTTAGATAGAGCTCTAGGGACTAGTGGAATCAAGGGATATGGGGAGAAGGCAGGCACGGGTTACTGATTGTGGATGATCAGCCATGATCACAATGAATGGCGGTGCTGGCTCGAAGGGCCAAATGGCCTCCTCCTGCACCTATTTTCTATGTTTCTACGTTTAATCCCTGACACCCATACTAATCAAGAATATATTTATCTCTGCCTTAAAAATACCCATTGGCTCAGCCTCTACAGACTTGTGTAGCAATGAATCCAAGATTTATTGGATCCCCATATCTGACTGAGGAAGGATGTGCTGGCTGTGGAGAGGGTCCAGAGGAGGTTTACAAGAATAATCCCAGTGTGAGAGATGGGTAAAAAGGGATAATTGATTTAGACTAAGGATCCTGAGAAATAGCTGACTCGACCATGCTTGACTAAAAAAACGGACCCTGAGAAATAACTGACCAGACAGTGCTCGGCTAGAAAAAAAACCATAAGAACAAATAGTGACAGACCAAGGACAAGTGTTAGAAGATAATCAGAGAACTGGGAGGAAGGGCAAAATAATCAGAGAACTAGGAGAGGGGGAGGGCATGAACTACTCTGTACTGTGCTTGCCTAATGAAATAAATGAATATTACTGTATGATGTGGAAGGCAACAGGGGCGGTGACAGTAGATTGTGCACCTCAGTGCTCCGATTGGAAGGAGCCCGAAGGGGAGGAATTACAGGTGTAACAATTGTAAAATGAAGTGAATAAAAAGAAGGGATTTTCCCGACCTCGGTGTGTCTCGACAGGGGAGACACCCAACTCTGCAGACTTGCAAATAAACTATACTTGTTTCTCTAGATTGTCTCGAGCATCGTGAGTGTGAGCACTCACATTTGCATCTCACAGCTTGGGGGCTCATCCGGGATCGCCACTCCGGCCGGCTGACGGGAGTATACGGAAGAAGGGACGGTGCACCCCGCTGAGTTCAGCGGTCTCAGACTCCTTGCTTGCCGTCAGCGGTTTGAGCGAGTGATACCTGGACCAGAGACTCGAGAAACAAGTGGGAGGACCAGGAAATCGCGAGGAGCTAAATCGAGTTATTCTTGTGCACAGGACCCGGGTAAGAAAACTGACTATTAAGTACGACTCGGGCGATTACAGCTAAGATCGGAGGGAATAAAAAAAAATTTAAAAATAAAAAAATAAGGAATTCCGATCGGGATAAGATCGGAGGGGAATTTCCGATCGGGAGGATGGGCAGTGAAAACGGAAAGCCCAAAGTGGAGGGGAAGGACGGTAAGCCCGACCCCCGCATTCCGCCTGATAGTCCGTTGGGGCAAATGCTGAGCCACTGGGGGCAGGGAAAAACCCAGGGATTGGAGAAAACAAAAATTATGATATTTGGGAACAGTAAAATAAACATTCAAGCACAGGTACAGATAGAGGGTGTTAACATCGAAAGAGTAAATGAAACTAAATTCCTTGGGGTGTTAATAGATGAAAAAAAATTGCTGGAAATCTCACATTAAACATATCAACAGTAAAGTATCTAGAAGCATTTCAGTTCTGGCCAAAGCAAAACATTTCCTAGATAACAAATCACTTCGCATTCTGTTCTGTTCACTAGTTTCACCTTATTTAAGTTACTGTATAGAGGTGTTGGAAAGTACATATATAAGTTCACTACAACCACTATTCATACTGCAAAAAAAGAGCCATTAAAATAATTTATAATGTCGGTTTTTGTGAACACACCAACGCATTATTTATAAAGTCTAAAATAATCAAATTTTATGACATTGTGGAATATCAAACAGCTCAATTCATGTACAAAGTGAGAAACAATTTGCTACCAAGTAACTTACAGGAAATGTTTTATGAAAGAGAGGGGGGGGGGGGGGGTATAATTTAAGGGGAACATTAAATTTCAAGATTCGCAATACTTGAACAACAATGAAAAGATTTTCTATATCAATCAGTGGAGTAAAGCTATGGAACAGAATGAATGTGGAATTAAAACAATGTTCAAACATCATCCAGTTTAAAAACAAATATAAACACATGATCTTTTCTAGGTACAGTGAGGAGGGGGATTAACAGTCACCAGGGGTCTACATATAATAACACATCATTATTTAAATAAGTATATCTATATGAACATATAAGGGTGTATGAGTATTTTTGTATTAATATCTGATACTTGATAAATATTGATTAGGGAATGGGGGTAGGATTAAATAAGTCCACACTTCTCCCTATTCCTTTTCACACATGTAAAGTAATGGATGAAATCCCTTGTATTTCTTCTGTTTTTTTTGTTTATTTTGTTTTTTAATTGATGTCTTTTAACATGTTCAAAATAAAATGAAATGAAATGAAATGAAATGAAATGAAAAAGAACTAGACGTACTTAAATTGTTTAGAATAGAAGGAGAAAGGCTGAGGAAAGCATAGCAGGAAAAGAATACCACCCCCCCCAAACAAGGGTGAAAGACCCCCCCAAAACAGCATGAAAGTCAGGAGCTTCAGGAGAAAAAAAATCAACTCTGTACCCCAGCCTATGGGACCCTGGGTATCCCCCTCCCTATTCCGGCCAGGACGGAACAAAGCAGTGCCCTTTGGTAAAAGGGAATAGTGCAGATAGAGGGAGAAGTCACAACTTGGAACGATGAGCAAGACATAAAGGAATATAGACAGAGAAGGGGGCAGAGAGAAAAGGAAAGGATGAAGCAAGAAGCACGGGAACTAGAAGCAGACATCAAAAGGCTGCAGGACCTCAGGGACAGAAAGATTTATGGGACCCGTCAGGCAGCAAATGAGGAGTATGAGGGAGACAGCAACACAGAAACACAGGCAAGTAATCAGCAGGCAGCAGAGAGAAGGCAAAACTGTGAGAATGAAGCAGAATTAGAAAGTGATGGAGAAAGAAAAAGGGTGGAATAAACTAAAAACTAAAGGATTACTGGCCCAGAGCCCGCCACTGGATTTTCCGATTCACTCAGTCAAGGTTGGAGACTGGGTACTAATAAAAACGTGGAAGGAAGAAAAGTTGCAACCTAGATGGACTGGACCCTACCTTGTGTTGTTAACCACCGAGACAGCAGTACGAACAAAAGAAAAAGGGTGGACACACGCAAGTCGATTTAAGGGTCCCGTGCAGGCCCCACCAGACAATATCAGCCCGTGGACGGTACGTGGAGGAAAGGAACCATTGACTTTGGTATTCACCAAGACCCCGCACGGAAAATGAAGACTTCGTGCTGGTGGATCGGGTGCTGGGTGGTTACCCAGCTTGTGAGTAATGTAGCATGTATAAAAATCACTATACCACAGAATAGAAGGGCCACCACCATCCCATTTGATGTATATAAAGGAAAATGATGGTGTGGTTATAGAATGTATGTATGCACCCATCCCTGTAAAAATTGGCACGAGGTATTCACTTCATCCAGAGAAGGGTGGCATAAGCCCACCTATCAAACTGATAGGTGGAGAGTAAATCAAAACCCAAACAAGGGATTGCCAGGACGTGTATATGTAAGTATACAGAGGGTTCAAATAAAGGAAAGTGGTAGGTATTGGATATGTGCAGATAGAACAGGGAAGGACGCATGCCTGAGGTTTGAAATAGAGGTAGAACGGGACGGATATATGGTAAAATATGAGGATAAGGGGGAAATGTTCCAGATAGAAGACAGTCAGAGTAGGGATCCCTGGCCAACCCCAGCACCACCTGTAGTCAGCAATGTCACCACGGAATATGAGCCTAAGGATTTGAAGATAATGATAGTAACAGGAGAAATAGAATTAATGCAATTGTATGGGGAGGGAATACCAACAGGGGGAAAGGGAACCAACACCTGGCTTACCTGGATGATGTACATGGCCAGAAGTATGCAACAAACCAATTGCTACGCCTGCACCGGAGCTAAGCCTCAGCTGGTCCCAGTACCATTTCCCCTGAATTGGAGTAGGACACCTGGGGCTATGTCATGTATACTACAACTATTGACGAATCCCATACTACCAAAGAATGAGACCTGCCAGAGCTACCATTACCTATTCCCGGCTAGCAACAACAACACGAAGGGCCAAAGGAAAGACCCTCGACCTCCCCCATTCACCATTCCCCTAGGGGAGGAGGGATTTGAGTGCTATACAAGATATAACCCAGATGGACAGGAAATGGGGGAGGTGCTAAACTGCAATCAGATGTATAACATAACAGCTGAGGAACAGGGGTCACTGTTCAGTAGCTCCTGGCTGAGAAAGCAGATAGTCAGTAGAACCGATGTCTGGTGGTGGTGCGGAGAGGATACCCTGTGGCCCCAGCTACCAGGGTCATGGACAGGAACCTGTACCCTTACACAACTAATGATGCCCTTCACCATAGCAGTAGAACATGCGGTCAAACTCAATGAAGGAGGCCGACGACAAAGGAGAGAGGTGAGAGGATCATTCGACACACACATCTATATAGATGCAATAGGGGTGCCAAGAGGGGTACCCGATGAATTCAAAGCCAGAAACCAGATAGCTGCTGGCTTTGAGTCCATACTCTTCTGGTGGTCCACAATTAATAAAAATGTGGACTGGATCAACTACCTATACTACAATCAACAACGCTTTATAAATATTACACTCGAGATGCGGTTGAAGGATTAGCGGAACAACTGACAGCTACCAGCCTAATGGCCTGGCAAAATCGCATGGCCTTGGACATGCTACTGGCTGAAAAAGGGGGGGTGTGCGTAATGTTTGGGGAACAATGTTGCACCTTCATCCCCAACAACACTGCTCCTGATGGGTCCGTGTCAAGGGCCCTAGCGAGTCTCACCTCCCTGTCTATCGAATTGGCCGAGAACTCTGGAGTAGAAACCTCCTGGACCGGGTTTCTAGACTCCTGGTTTGGGAAATGGAAGCACATCTTTACATCAGCCCTAACATCAGTGGTAGTTATGATGGGGTTGATGTGTCTATTCGGATGTTGCATCATTCCCTGCATACGGGGGTTGTCTCAGAGATTGATAGAGGCAGCTCTGACAAAGAACGACATCGCCATGATGGCCTTTAGAGCACAGCATGACCAGCAGGAGGAATATAGAGAGGCAAAGGCTCTGCTGCTAGCACTAGAAAAGGAGGAAATAGTATAAATCAAAGTAGCGTGGCATAAGAAAAAGGGTGGATTGTGAGAGATGGGTAAAAAGGGATAATTGATTTAGACTAAGGATCCTGAGAAATAGCTGACTCGACCATGCTTGACTAAAAAAACGGACCCTGAGAAATAACTGACCAGACAGTGCTCGGCTAGAAAAAAAACCATAAGAACAAATAGTGACAGACCAAGGACAAGTGTTAGAAGATAATCAGAGAACTGGGAGGAAGGGCAAAATAATCAGAGAGCTAGGAGAGGGGGAGGGCATGAACTACTCTGTACTGTGCTTGCCTAATGAAATAAATGAATATTACTGTATGATGTGGAAGGCAACAGGGGCGGTGACAGTAGATTGTGCACCTCAGTGCTCCGATTGGAAGGAGCCCGAAGGGGAGGAATTACAGGTGTAACAATTGTAAAATGAAGTGAATAAAAAGAAGGGATTTTCCCGACCTCGGTGTGTCTCGACAGGGGAGACACCCAACTCTGCAGACTTGCAAATAAACTATACTTGTTTCTCTAGATTGTCTCGAGCATCGTGATTGTGAGCACTCACATTTGCATCTCACAGCTGGAATGAGCATATGATCAGCGTTGACAATACTGGGTCTCTACTCACTGGAGTTTAGAAGGTTGAGGGGGAACCTCATTGAAACTAATAATGGAAGGCACAGATAGAGTGGATATGGAGAGGATGTTTCCACTGTGCATTTACCTGATCTATTCCTCTCGTGATTTTATACACCTCCAGAAGATCATCACTCATCCTCCTGTGCTGCAGGGAATAAAGTGGTAGCATGCTCAACCTCTTCATGTAGCTCAAGTCCTGCACATAAGCCATATCGCTCCATTCCCCTCCGGTCAGAGAAACATAGAAAATAAGTGCAGGAGGAGGCCATTCGGCCCTTCGAGCCAGTGCCGCCATTCAATATGATCATGGCTGATCATCTAAAATCAGTACCCCTTTCCTGCTTTTTCCCCATACCCCTTGATTCCGTTAGCCCCTAGAGCTGAATCTAACTCTCTGGAAACATCCTTGTTAATCTTCGGGTATAGACCCTTCTTTTCAAAACATCACCTATCCATGTTCTCCACAGATCCTGCCTGACCCACTGAGTTACTCCAGCACTCTGTGAAACGTCACCTATCCATGTTCTCCACAGATACTGCCTGACCCGCTGAGTTACTCCAGCACTCTGTGAAACGTCACCTATCCATGTTCTCCACAGATACTGCCTGACCCGCTGAGTTACTCCAGTATTTTGTGTCTATCTTCAGCACTTTTTGCATCTTGGATAAGCATAGACATTCCACTGGGTGGCGCCGTCAGCGATGGCTGCCTTGCCAACGGTCTGTTTGTCTTTTTTGTCCTTTTTGTTATTTTTAGTGTGTTTTAAAGTTTGTGTTAATGTTCTCTGGTTTGTTTTATGTGGGGGGTGGGGGGGTGGTGGTGGTGGGTGGGGGTGGGGGGGTGGTGGGTGGGGGTGGGGGGGTGGTGGGTGGGGGTGGGGGTGGGGGTGGGGGTGGGGGTGGGGGGGTGGTGGGTGGGGGTGGGGGGGTGGGGGGTGGGGGTGGGGGTGGTGGGTGGGGGTGGGGGTGGGGGTGGGGGGGTGGTGGGTGGGGGTGGGGGTGGTGGGTGGGGGTGGGGGTGGGGGTGGGGGGTGGTGGGTGGGGGTGGGGGGTGGGGGTGGTGGGTGGGGGTGGGGGTGGGGGGGTGGGGGTGGGGGGGTGGTGGGTGGGGGGGGGGTGTCGGGGATCGGGGGAAACTGTTTTTCAATCTCTTACCTTTCCAGAGATGCGATTGTTTTGCGGATGGTATCTCCGGTAGCTCTGCGGCCTAACATCGTGGAGCTGGCAGCCTTGCCTGGGACTGACTTTCAGCCCCACCGCGGGGCTGTGGATTTACCATCAGAGCCTGCAATCCCTTGCCTGGGATCGACGCTCCAACCGCAACCTGCGGATCTCAACATCGAGGAGCTCGCAGTCTGGGGTAGAGGCTGATGTTGGGAAGCTCCAAGCTGCAGGAGGATCGACCAGCCCCGACCTGGGGTAGATTGCCCGGCGTGGGGGAGCTGAGATACCCCCCGATGTGGGAGCTTGATCGCCCCGACATGCAGGGCCCAACCGCCAGCTACGGGAGTCAAGATCGTCCCGTCAGCGGAAGGCTCGAGGCCCCTCGCCGAGCTCCCCCACGCTCAGAGTGTCTCTGAGGATCCTTCATTGCTTCTACTCTGGGGCTGTAGAGAGCATCCTGTCCGGCAACATTACAGTCTGGTTTGGGAACAGCTCTGCCCAGTGCAGGATGGCCCTGCAGAGAGTAGTGCGTTCGGCAGAACGCACCATGGGAACTACACTCGTCCCCCTGCAGGACCTATACATCAGGAGGTGCAGATCCAGAGCAAGCAAGATCATGAGGGACCTCTGCCACCCCAGTAACGAACTGTTCCAGATGCTACGATCAGGTAAACGCCTCCGCTGTCACGCTGTGAAAACGGAGAGGATGAGACGGAGTTTCTTCCCACAGGCCATCAGGACTGGCAACTTTTATAACTCCAGAGACTAAATTTTTGTCGACACTAATAGTAACTTATTAACTTTATTTATATGCTGTAACTGTAATTCTTTTTGTGTACAATCCGCAGGCATTGCCACTTTCATTTCACTGCACATCGTGTATGTGTATGTGACAAATAAACTTGACTTGACTTGACTTGACCGTGGGAGGACAAAGAAGGGAGAGATTGAACTGTTTCGCCTTCCATCACGGTGAGGAATGTGGAGGAGTCACTGTGGGTGAATGTTCATGTTAAAATGTATTTTGTGTGTCCTGTTGCTTTTTATTGTTATGACTGTACGGCAAATGAAGTTCCTGGTCTGTTGCAAAACACACTTGGCTAATAAAGCATGATTGTGATTGTGATGATGATGAGCAGATAAACACAGAGTGCTGGGGACACAGACCCCGCCCCCGGCCCCGCCCCCGGCCCCGCCCCCGGCCCCGCCCCCGGCTCCGCCCCCGGCTCCGCCCCCGGCTCCGCCCCCGGCTCCGCCCCCGGCTCCGCCCCCGCCCGTGTGGGCGGGACCTCTCTCCTCATTGGCCGCGGGTGCTGGTGGTCAGCGGGATCGGCAAATGGGGATAGAGATGTGGGGGAGGGCGGAGCTAGTGACGTTGACGCGCTGGGGCGGGAGCGGGGCTGGAGGCGGTGACGCGGTGACGCTGGGGCGGGGCTGGAGGCGGTGACGCGGGGGGCGGGGCTAGTGGCGGTGACGCGCTGGGGCGAGGGCGGGGCTGTGAGAGGTGACGTGATGACGCAGAGACGCGCGAGACGCGGGGGGCGGGGCTGGAGGCGGTGAGGAGCGGCGGTGGTGAGATAATAACACAGAGGGGGAGACACGGTAATGGACGGGGACGGGGGGGGAGTGAGTATTGGATCGGGTGACTGGGGATGGAGGGGTGGGGGGGATGGAGGGGGGGGATAGAGGGGGGATAGAGGGGTGTGGAGGGTGTGGGTATGGAGGGGGGTGTGTGGTCGTGGGTGTGTGGGGGGTGTGGGGGGGAGATTGTAGAGGAGGGTGTGGGGGGGTGGGGAGAGAGAATGATGGTTGGAGGGGTGTGTGGGGGGGTGGGGATGGAGGGGGGGGTGGAGGTGTGGGGGGGGAGGGGGGGGTGGGTATGGAGGGGGGGGTGGGTATGGAGGGGGGGGTGGGTATGGAGGGGGGGGTGGGTATGGAGGGGGGGGTGGAGGTGTGGGGGGGGAGGGGGGGGTGGGTATGGAGGGGGGTGTGGGGGGGGTGGGTATGGAGGGGGGGGTGGGTATGGAGGGGGGTGTGTGGTTGTGGGTGTGGGGGGGGTGGGTATGGAGGGGGGGGTGGGTGTGTGGGGGGGGAGGGGAGATTGTAGATGGTTTAATTTCTGAATTGCTGTAATTTCTGACTCCCCTCCAGTATCTGAGTGATGGACCAGATGTTGGGGGCCGTGTCGGGTGGATTGGTGTTGAGGGGAGCTGCTGGAATCTCACCCTCTTCGTTCCCCTTGCAGGTATCGTTAGCTTCCTGTTGACATCGCATCTGCCCGCACACACGCACGCTTCCTTTATGGTTCACGACAGACACGCAGTTCAGCAGCTGGGTGTCACCGTGTGGACAGCTTATTTTAGCAAATACTCGACAAGTGCTTCATGTCTCAAAACAAGTCCAAACGTGTACGGGTAGAGTTAGTGTGTTTTTCATACAGTACTTTCCAAGGTTAGCACATCAATTCTGTATAAATGCCGATAAGCAGAAGAGAGAAGCAAAAAATCATAAACCCGCAGAAACCAACCGAGTGGAAATATCATATCATATCATATATATACAGCCGGAAACAGGCCTTTTCGGCCCTCCAAGTCCGTGCCGCCCAGCGATCCCCGCACATTAACACTATCCTACACCCACTAGGGACAATTTTTACATTTTACCCAGCCAATTAACCTACATACCTGTACGTCTTTGGAGTGTGGGAGGAAACCGAAGATCTCGGAGAAAACCCACGCAGGTCACGGGGAGAACGTACAAACTCCTTACAGTGCAGCACCCGTAGTCAGGATCGAACCTGAGTCTCCGGCGCTGCATTCGCTGTAAAGCAGCAACTCTACCGCTGCGCCACCATGCCGCCCTAATCACAGGTAGACACAGAGTGCTGAAGTAACTCAGCGGGTCAGGCAGCATCTGTGGACAACATGGATAGGTGACGTTTCACAGAGTGCTGGAGTAACTCAGCGGGTCAGGCAGCATCTCTGGAGAACATGCATAGGTGACGTTTCGGGTTGAGACCCTTCTTCAAACTGCTATCAGTACCATGCAGCTACAACCAAGGAGCCATTAGCTGCATCTGCCCATGCCCATCCTTATTATGATGCAGACTTCCAAAGCAGTTTCCAATTCCTTATAGAAGTGAATGATTTACAATATGGAACACTGCAGCAAAGGAACTTGCCCTTTGGCCCACGATGTCTGTGCTGAACATGATGCGTGGACGTGACCGGTGCAGGGGTTATGGGGAGAAGGCAGGAGGATGGGGTTAGGTCGGGTCGGTCGTGGCTATCTCTCGAGGTCGAGGATGATGGTCTACGTTCCGATGTCAGAACGATGACGCCTGTGCGTGTGTTTGTTTAACGTGTACTTGATGTTGCACTCCAAGAAGCACACGGTCCTTCACAAATCAATCAACTCATTCCAATGGCAAGGGAACCAAGATGGTTGGAGCTGAGAGATCTGTTGCAGCCTTCATCTGCCATCACAGCCGTTGAGTTCAAGATATCTTTATCCACCTGGTCCGCCGTTGAGGTCTTGTGGGTTGGATCATTCTGAGTCTGGACCCTCATCCTCGACCTTACCGCCATGGGTGACCCTACCAGAAGCTAGTGCTTCCCACGGCATCGCTCTCGGAATCATGGGGGCACGCAAGCCTCTTCACCACAACAAGGTGAACGACCCGAAGAGCCGTAAGGAGGGAGAGAAAGATCAGCCATGATTGAATACCGGAGTAGACGAGGTGGGCCGAATGGCCTAATTATGTTCCTGTCACTTATGACATGACTAAATTAAACTAATCTCTGCCAGCACATAATCCATATCCCTCCATTGTCTGCACATCTCTGTGCTAATCTAAACGCCACTGTCGTATCTGTCTCGTCCACCACCTCCAGCAGCACGTTCCAGGCCCCACCACCCTCTGTGTAAAAACAAACTTGCCCTTCACCTCTCCTTTAAATTTTGTCCCTCTCACCTCAAAGCTCTGCTCTCTAGTATTTGTTTTGTTCCATTCTGTTCTTGATTGTAGTTCTCAGTCCAACTAAACTCTGATAAAGGAACTGACACTTGTGAAAAGGAGAAGTGTGCAGGTAATGTTGGTGTTCCATTTAAGTTCAGCGCTAAATTCTCTGTAGAACCACAGTGCATTTTTATCGTAAATAGAATTAAATCTTGTCAAAATGCTTCCTCTTTCGTAGTTATTTTAAATACTCCATCGCAGAGGGAATAGGAAAGGCAGATTGAAAGTTTAGACACGGAGAGAACGTAATATTTATGTTCACCATTATAGCTTGTGTTTGGTGTTCTTGCACAATTTTGTGTTATTATCATAACTTGGTGTGGAGCAAAGATCCCTGGTAGCTCTGAAGGAGGTTTGGCCGCCGTTTGTAACCAAATCCAGTTAAACTGGAAACAAACATCAATGATGGAGCAAGCCTTGGCAAAGTGTGCAGTCAGCCGCTTGCTGTGGGAAGACAACAGGTCCATCGGGTGCACCCAGGAGCCGCTCACACTGGCAGTCGATGGGCCCCACACACACCCTGGTGTGATCCAGCCTCACGCCAACGGTCCCCACACAAACACATGCCACCGCTCGATGCAGGGAAAATGTTCCCAATGTTGTGCGAGTCCAGAACCAGGGGCGTTAAAATCACCAGTAGCCCGACCACTCTTCCATCAGTCAGTGCGTCTGCTGTAATTCCCACTGACCATTGGGGCTCCGACAGGACATGTGGGGAAATGATCACCCCCTTCTTATTGCTCAGCTCCACTGCTAAACCTTGGCTGTCAAATCCCTGAGGAATGTCTCTCTGTCCTGGTGTGATGTTCGCCCGCTCTTACCTCCACCTCCTTCACTCCCGTAGTGTCGGCACAAAGCTGTCTCTTTCTAAAGCTCACGGTGACTTCTTTGCACTTACTCTGAGCGGTGCTGGCTCGAAGGGCCGAATGGCCTCCTCCTGCACCTATTGTCTATTGTCTATTTGTAAACTGCAGACTGCTGAATGAAACCACTTCCTCAATTTGCCCTTCCACTTTCTCCGAACTCCGCATTTAGAACTGAGATGAGGAAAAACTTTTTCAGTCAGAGAGAGTTGTGAATCTGTGGAATTCTCTGCCTCAGAAGACTGTGGAGGCCAATTCTCTGAATGCATTCAAGAGAGAGCTGGATAGAGCTCTTAAGGATAGCGGAGTCAGGGGGTATGGAGAGAAGGCAGGAACGGGGTACTGATTGAGAATGATCAGCCATGATCCCATTGAATGGCAGTGCTGGCTCGAAGGGCCGAATGGCCTCCTCCTTCACCTATTGTCTATTGAACTTTAGGTTCACCAGGTTAGTCCCCGGGATGGCGGGAGGACCTTATGAGAAAAGATTGGAAAGATTGGGCTTGTATTCATTGGCATTTGGAAGGATGAGAGGGGATCTTTTAGAGACGTATAAAATTATAAAAGGACTGGACACGCTAGATGCAGGAAAAATGTTCCCAATGTTGGGGGAGTCCAGAACCAGGGGCACAGTCTTAGAATAAAGGGGAGGCCATTTAAAACTGAGGTGAGAAAACCCAGAGAGTTGTGAATTTCTCGAATTCTCTGCCACAGAAGGCAGTGGAGGCCAATTCACTGGATGAATTTAAAGGAGAGTTAGATAGAGCTCTAGGGGCTAGCAGAATCAAGGGGTATGAGGAGAAGGCAGGCACGGGTTACTGATTGTGGATGGTCAGCCATGATCACAATGAATGGCAGTGCTGGCTCGAAGGGCCGAATGGCCTCGTCCTGCACCTGTTATCTATGTTTCTATGTATTTGTAAACTGCAGACTCCTGAATGAAACCTCTTCCTCAATCTGCCCTTCCACTTTCTCTGAACTGTCCCCGTGTCTATGTCAAGTCAAGTCAAGTCAATTTTATTTGTATAGCAAATTTTATTTGTATAACACATTTAAAAACAACCCACGTTGACCAAAGTGCTGTACATCAGTTCTGGTACTAAGAACGAACATACAATGGCACACAAACATCACCCTTCGTGGTTGTGTCTTGGAGATGGTGGAGAGGCTGTGGAGTGTCACATGGTGAGGTCCTCATCGAGGCTGCCTTGCCCTTGTGGCCATGGTATCTACGTATCTGCCTTGCCCTTGTGGCCATGGTATCTATGTAGCTGCCTTGCCCTTGGTATCTACGTATCTGCCTTGCCCATGGTATCTAAGTATCTGCCTTGCCCTTGGTATCTACGTATCTGCCTTGCCCATGGTATCTACGTATCTGCCTTGCTCTTGTGGCCATGGTATCTACGTATCTGCCTTGCCCTTGTGCCCATGGTTTCACCCTCCGTAGTTGTGCCTTGGAGATGGTGGAGAGGCTGTGGAGTGTCACATGGTGATGCCCTCGTCGAGGCTGCCTTGCCCTTATGGCCATGGTATCTACGATGAGTGGGCAGCAGTCTTCACTCTGGCAATGCAGGCCAACTCTGCCACTTTTACTCCTGGTTTGTGATGCTCATATTCGGGCAAGTACCAACAAAGCACCAAGGGGTGACATGGTTTGTGCAGCGGTAGAGCTGCTGATCACAGCGCCAGAAACCCGGCTTCCATCCTGACTATGCATGCTTGTTTGTACAAAGTTTGTACGTTCTCCCTGTGACCCGCGTGGGTTTTCTCCGGGATCGCCAGTTTCGCCCCACACTTTCATCCCACCAAGACGTACAGGTTTGTAATTTAATTGGCTTGGTATAATTGTAAAGTTGTCCCTGGTGTGTTTAGGATAGTGTTGGTGAGTGGGGATCGCTGGTTGGTGTGGACTGGATGGGCAGAAGGGCCTGTTTCCGCGCTGTATCTCTAATCTAAACTCTGCCACTTTTATTCTTGGTTTGGGTTGCTCACTGTCAGGCAAGTACCAAGACTTGTCCCTGAGGTTGACATGTGGTTGTGCATGACGCCTGCTTCTACAGTTTAAAGCCAGCACTGAACACCAAGGACACTTGCAATTCCGTGATTTTTCTTAATGCAAGTTACAGCAACGTGACAAAAACCCGAGAGAAAACTTTCCCAATGTTTCCGCTATCCACCTGCAGGACTACGTGAGGAGCAGCCTTATCTCAGTTTATTCGAGTTTATTGGCACCTGTACCGAGGTACAGTGAAAAGCTTTTGTTGCGTGCTAACCAGTCAGCAGAAAGACAACGCATCTTACAATCGAGCCATTCACAGTGAACAGATAGATGATAAAGGAATAACGTTTATCTGGGCCGATGGATCATGAAGCTCCAAAGACGTACAGGTATGTAGGTTAATTGGCTGGGTAAATGTAAAAATTGTCCCTAGTGGGTGTAGGATAGTGTTAATGTACGGGGATCACTGGGCGGCACGGACTTGGAGGGCCGAAAAGGCCTGTTTCCGGCTGTAGATATATGATATGATGATATGACCTTGCCTCTTACCTTCATTACATTAAACAGTTTCAGTAAGGGCGGTGAAAGGTTTGGAGCTGAGGGGAGGAAAATGCTATCTGAAAGGATTAATGTAGTGTCAGAGACACAAGGAACTGCAGGTTCCACCTCACAGTTCACACTGCCACCCAGCTTTGTGTCATCCGCAAATCTGCCATGCATCCGCCCACTCACACAGCCTGTCCAAGTCACCCTGCAACCTCATAGTATCTTCCTCACAGTTCACACTGCCACCCAGCTTTGTGTCATCCGCAAATCTGCCATGCATCCGCCCACTCACGCAGCCTGTCCAAGTCACCCTGCAACCTCATAGTATCTTCCTCACAGTTCACACTACCACCCAGCTTTGTGTCATCCGCAAATTTGCTAATGTTACTCTTAATCCCTTCATCCAAGTCATTAATGTATATTGTAAATAGCTGCGGTCCCAGCACCGAGCCTTGCGGTACCCCACTAGTCACTGCCTGCCATTCTGAAAGGGACCCATTTATTCCCACTCTTTGCTTTCTGTCTGCCAACCAATTTTCTATTCATGTCAGTACCCTACCCCCAATACCATGTGCTCTAATTTTGCCCACTAATCTCCTATGTGGGACCTTGTCGAAGGCTTTCTGAAAGTCCAGGTACACCACATCCACCGGCTCTCCCTGTCAATTTTCCTAGTTACATCCTCAAAGAATTCCACAAGATTAGTCAAGCACGATTTCCCCTTCGTAAATCCATGACAGAACAGGTTTTCCAGGGTGGTAACGTCAAAGCATCTTTTTAAGCTGAGAGGGACAACGTTTAAAAGAGACTAGACGGGCGTGGACTCAATCCCTCCTGCGGGCGTGGCAACCCCCCGTTGGGTGCAAACCTCTCCTGCGGGCCCGGCCACCCCCCCCCCAACTGATGATCCGTGGACCCGTTGCCGGGCGGGGAGTATCCCCTGGGGGCCGTGGGCGGGTGAGGGGGACAGGGAAGGGGAGAGGGAGCCACTCACCTCAGCCCCGTGCAGCCAGTGCTGTGGCCAGAGCGAGCCCTGGACACGAAACCTCTCCTGCAGTGGCGGCGAACGGCGGCCATCTTGTTTGACCCTCTGCCATCGCGCTGCACCATGGGAGGAAGGTCAGGCACGGCGCACACCGGGATTAAGTTAATTGTTTATAAAAAATAACAAAACCTGATTTATTGAGACCGCTGGGAATGGTGAGTAAGGTGGGCCGAAAATAGTTGTGCTATCGTGTACCGTTTTGGTTGTGTTTCCAGAACAAATATATCCACAAATATACAAACAAACACACAATATACAAGGTGAGAGTTTTAGTATATAGATAGATGTACAGGGCATGTGTTTTTACATGGGGGGTGGAGAGTGGCTGGAACATGGTACCGGGGGAGGGTGGTTTGTGCAGATGTGATAGTGGTGTTTGAGGTTTTAGGTGAGGCACATGGACATGCAGGGAATGATGAGATATGGGACATGTACAGGCAGGTAAGAGTTGGCATCGTGTCCAGCACAATGTCTGAGGGCTGAAGGGCCTGCTCTATGTGCTAGCAAACGTTAGGCAACAGCTGGTCCCTGCTGATAATGATAACCACTATGTGCAGGGGTGGGACTACAATTAGGAGAACATTTACATTTTAATTTGTGTAACTTCAGCCAAATGTTCACTACAAAAGCGTACTGCGTGTGATTGTGCGTTAATTTTGTGTGTGTTGTCCTGCAGGTAGGATTGCTGGAGTTCCGATCTTGCCGTATAATCACGTGGCCTCTGGATGATCCTGCTGTTGCAGCTCTTGACCAGGTGACCAGAGGTTTAATCGGTCACAGCTCGACTTCCACTGGGACACGGTGCATTCTGTGGACAAAATGGAACCTCCCCACAGTGCTGATCCTGAAAGCATTTTTGACATGAACTATTTTTCTTGGGAAGTGCGATGCCCCTTGATAGCTGCCGGCTTCCTGTTCTACTTTGTGGTTTTTATTTTCTCGCACGTGGTGAGCCTGGCACTGTCCCTGACCTACCGGACACTGGCGGCCAAGGAGAGGGTGTTCTGGAACCTGGCGGTCAGCCGCGGGGTGTTTGGGATCCAGAGCCTGGTGGCTGGGCTCTGGGCACTGCTGTGGGACCCTGTGCTACAGGCTGACAGAGTGCTTGGCCAACAGAGCTGGAGTTGGTTCAACATCCTCACCGCCTTTGGTTTCTTCACCTTTGAGAACGCAGCTCTTCACGGCTTCAATGTGGTCTTCAGAAGCTTCGATGCCGCCCTGGCCCTACACCACTTCTTTGCCGTGACTGGGTTTGGCAGCGTCTTAGTGTGGGACACTGTTGGCCACTACCTGCCCATGCTGATGCTGCTGATGGAGATGAGCACCCCTTTCACCTGCGTTTCCTGGATCCTGCTGAAGGTAAGATCAGCGCTCTCCCCCCCCCCCCCCCCCCCCCCCCCCCCCCCCGTGCCCACACACACGTGTGCACCGTACAGATAGCATGATAAAAGGTGGATGCTGAAGGTAAGATCAGCGCTCTCCCCCCCCCCCCCGTGCCCACACACACGTGTGCACCGTACAGATAGCATGATAAAAGGTGGATGCTGAAGGTAAGATCAGCGCTCCCCCACCATCCCCCACACACATGGCGCGCCCCCGTACAGATAGCATGATAAAAGGTGGATGCTGAAGGTAAGATCAGCGCTCCCCCACCATCCCCCACACACGTGGCGCGCCCCGTACAGATAGCACGATAAATGTGCAACAACCCGAGAATTCTAATGTGCAGGAAAAAAACTGCAGATGCTGGTTAAAGTCGAAGGTAGACACAAATTGCTGGAGTAACTCAGCGGGTCAGGTAGCATCTGTGGAGAACATGGATAGGTGACGTTTCACAGAGTGCTGGAGTAACTCAGCGGGTCAGGCAGTATCTGTGGAGAACATGGATAGGTGACATTTTGGGTCGATTTTTCCTCATGTTTTTGGTTTGACTCATTAGCAGTGGCAGCTGATTGTGCACGTGCTGATTTAGTTCCGGTCGAATTGCTATCAATGTGGATCGCTGACTCACGTTGCCCTCACGTGTACACACAATGTCCCCTTTATACGCGGCAGATGTACAGCTCCAAACCTGCACAGTTTGCAGCCACAACACCCTTGGGAACATATTAGTTGTTAATCATGATTCAAGCACTTTTTTGCTTTAAAAAATGAATTATTAAATTGAATGAATGATGTTCCAAGAATGTATAAAAGTGTATAAAATCATGAGGGGAATAGACAGAGTTAGTGCACAGTCTTTTACCCAGAGTAGGGGAATTAAGTTCCAGAGGACATATTTTTTAAAGTGACAGATGAACGATTTAATAGGAACCCGAGGGGCAACTTTTTCACACAGTGGGTGGTATATATGGTACATGCTGCCAGAGGAGATAGTTGAGACAGATATTATAACAACATTGAAAAGACATTTGGACAGGAACATGGATAGGAATGGTTTAGAGTGACATGAGCCAAACGCGGGCAGGTGGGACTAGTGTAGTTGGGGCATGGTGGGCGGCGTGGGTAAGTTGGGCTGAAGGACCCATTTCCAAGCTGTATGATACTGAGGTTAAATTAAAGTATAAGTTCTGTCTTATTGTATTAAGGGACATTTTGCAAAGGAGTAAATTCTCCTCTTGATCACTTCTAGATTAGTACGGGTGTCAGAGTTAAGGAGAGAAGGCAGGAGAATGGGGTGAGAAGAAATTATATATCAGCCAGATTTAATGGCGGAGTAGACTTTTTTATTTTATTTTATTTAATAATTTATTTGAAAAAGGGACAATGTAAATTAATTGACATTCAAACAAATGTAAATGTACTCGAGTTAGCCGAGAGGCCAGTTTTCATCGACAGTCCCTCAGCCTGATGTTGTTAGACGTCCTAGAAAAGAAATACAATACAATATGTACAATAGTTAAAAACACATTACATTACCATACAAAGTAATACAGTTAATTAAAATGAGCAGAGAAAACCTAAACAGCAGATGCAAAAATACAGTGTGAGTACAGTCTTAATTTAAAGTTTACATTTTTTAAGTTTAAGTTTTAAAAGTCGCATTCAAGTTGGATAAAACTAGTATCAGTGTTGACATTGTTGGTTCTCAATAAGCCATTTCTTGACGTAACGCTTAAATGAATAATATGATGGGGAATCTCTAACTGATTGTGGTACTGAATTCCATTGATGTGATGCTCTGAAGGAAAAGACAGCCTGGCTAAAGGCAGTTTTCCTTAATGGGACAGTGCAGTCCCCTGCAGCTGCACCTCTTGTAGCTCTGTTTGCAGCAGATTTGAAGTTGATGAAACCAGACAGATGAGGAGGAGTTAAACCATGCAGAATCTTATAAACTAAGCAGACATTTTTGTATTTGATGAGGTCTTGATGGGCCGAATGGCCTAAATCTGCTTATGGATAGGTGACGTTTCAGGTCAAGACTCTTCAGAATGAGGTTGAGAGGGAAAGATAGATCAGCCATGATTGAATGACAGAGTAGACTTGATCGGCCGAATGGCCTAATTCTGCTCCTATCACTTATGAAGAAAGATCCGGACTTAGTCTGAAAAAGGGTCCTGACCCGAAACGTCACCTATCCATGTTCTCCACAGATGCTGCCTGACCCGCTGAGTTACTCCAGCACTCTGTGAAACGTCACCTATCCATGTTCTCCACAGATGCTGCCTGACCCGCTGAGTTACTCCAGCACTCTGTGAAACGTCACCTATCCATGTTCTCCACAGATGCTGCCTGACTCGCTGAGTTACTCCGGCACTCTGTGTGTTTTTATGTAAACCGGCATCTGCAGTTCCGTGTTGCCACATGAACGGTTTCTCTGTACACTGATGGCTGTCTCCACACCTTCAGAGAATGTTTGGATTTCTGGCATTTGCAAAGTTTTGCGGTTGGATTGGATAGTTTATTGCCCGACTGCCTTGCATTAAAGTCACCGTGTCTAGTGTCCAGCCTAACATCTACTGGACTGGCACTGTGGATTAAAGCTCCTCATTCACAGAAGTCAGCTTTGACATACGGAACAGTACCCTGTTCAGTCATGTTTCTTCTGCTACTCTTATGTTTCATTGCTTCTTGTTTATAAAGTGCACTAAGGTCAAGGTAAGACTCGATATTTTTAAGAAGATTAAAACTGGAAAAGCACGAGGGTGCAGAATCGTGGCAACTCTGTGCACTGCCTCAGGGCCATGTATTATTCATGCACGACAACCATTGCACTCGTGTGCGTGGGTGTGACTGTGCTTATGTACAGTAAGATTTTTATTGAATTGTATGCAAAACTGAGAATTTCACTGTATCTTGGTACATGTGACAATAACGTTCCATTGAACAACCAAGGAATATCAGTGAAAATTAGGTTCACTGGGTTAATTCCCGGAATGGCTAGACTGTCGTATGTTGAAGGACTGGAGCAACTAGGCTTGTATACACTGGAATTTAAAAGGATGAGAGGGGATCTTATCGAAACATATAAGATTATTAAGGGGTTGGACACGTTAGAGGCAGGAAACATGTTCCCAATGTTGGGGGAGTCCAGAACCAGGGGCCACAGTTTAAGAATAAGGTAGGCCATTTAGAACGGAGATGAGGAAAAACTTTTTCAGTCAGAGAGTTGTAAATCTGTGGAATTCTCTGCCTCAGAAGGCAGTGGAGGCCAGTTCTCTGAATGCATTCAAGAGAGAGCTCTTAAGGATAGCGGAGTCAGGGAGTATGGGGACAAGGCAGGAACGGGGTACTGATTGAGAATGATCAGCCATGATAACATTGAATGGCGGTTCCGGCTCGAAGGGCCGATTGGCCTCCTGCACTTATTGTCTATTGTCTATAATATACACAACCATGTTTAAGGGCAACCTAATGGTGCAGCAGGTGGAGTTGCTACCTCACAGTGCCGGCAATCCGTCTTCCATTCTGACCTCGGGCGCTGTCTGTGTGGAGTTTGCACGTTCTCCCTGTGACCGCGTGGGTTTTCTCCAGGTGCTCTGGTTTCCCCCACATCCCAAGAACGTGCGGGTTTGTAGGTTAGTCGGCCCTCTGTAAATTGTCCCTGGTGTGTAGGGAGTGGATCAGAAAGTGGGAGAACATCGATCAGATTAGGACAAGTGGAGGTGCAATGAGTCTTGGGTGTCCTTGTACATCAGTCACTGAGAGTAAGTGTGCAGGTACAGCAGGCAGTGAAGAAAGCCAATGGCATGTTGGCCTTCATAACAAGAGGAGTTGAGTATAGGAGCAAAGAGGTCCTTCAGCAGTTGTACAGGGCCCTAGTGAGACCGCACCTGGAGTACTGTGTGCAGTTTTGGTCTCCAAATTTGAGGAAGGACATTCTTGCTATTGAGGGAGTGCAGCGTAGGTTCACCAGGTTAATTCCCGGAATGGCGGGACTGTCATATGATGAAAGAATGGATCGACTGGGCTTATATTCACTGGAATTTAGAAGGATGAGAGGGGATCTTATAGAAACATATCAAATTATTTTTATGGGATTGGACAGGCTAGATGCAAGAAAAATGTTCCCGATGTTGGGGGAGTCCAGAACCAGGGGCCACAGTTTCAGAATAAGGGAAGGGGGAGGCCATTTAGGACTGAGATGAGGAAGATCTTTTTCACCCAGAGAGTTGTGAATATGTGGAATTCTCCGCCACAGAGGGCAGTGGAGGCCAATTCACTGGATGCATTCAAGGGGAGTTGGAAAGAGTTCTTAGGGTTAAAGGAATCAAGGGATATGGGGAGAAGGCAGGCACGGGGTACTGATTGTGGATGATCAGCCATGATCACAATGAATGGCGGTGCTGGCTCGAAGGGCCCAATGGCCTCCTCCTGCACCTATTTTCTCTGTTTCTACGAAGCAGTGTGAAAGGGTGATTGATGAGTAGTGTGTACTCATCTTATAGTAGTGTCTTATCTTATAGTAGTGGGCAGTAGGGCCTGGTTGCATGTCTGATCTCCAAACCAAACGTGTTCTATTTAACTCTCTGCATTGGCCAGAATGTGGATTATTGTCATGTGCTTGGATTAGTGATGTCTGTGGGTGAAAGTGTGACACGATGAGCTGGGGTTGTGTCAGTGTGTCACGATGAGCTGGGGTTGTGTCAGTGTGTCAGGGCTAGGGTTGTGTCAGTGTGTCACGGTGAGCTGTGGTTGTGTCAGTGTGTCACGATGAGCTGGGGTTGTGTCAGTGTGTCACGATGAGCTGGGGTTGTGTCAGTGTGTCAGGGCTAGGGTTGTGTCAGTGTGTCACGGTGAGCTGTGGTTGTGTCAGTGTGTCAGGGCTAGGGTTGTGTCAGTGTGTCACGGTGAGCTGTGGTTGTGTCAGTGTGTCAGGGCTAGGGTTGTGTCAGTGTGTCACGGTGAGCTGGGGTTGTGTCAGTGTGTCAGGGCTAGGGTTGTGTCAGTGTGTCACGGTGAGCTGTGGTTGTGTCAGTGTGTCAGGGCTAGGGTTGTGTCTGTGTCACGGTGAGCTGTGGTTGTGTCAGTGTGTCAGGGCTAGGGTTGTGTCAGTGTGTCACGGTGAGCTGGGGTTGTGTCAGTGTGTCAGGGCTGGGGTTGTGTCAGTGTGTCACGATGAGCTGGGGTTGTGTCAGTGTGTCAGGGCTGGGGTTGTGTCAGTGTGTCAGGGCTAGGGTTGTGTCAGTGTGTCACGATGAGCTGGGGTTGTGTCAGTATGTCAGGGCTGGGGTTGTGTCAGTGTGTCAGGGCTGGGGTTGTGTCAGTGTGTCACAGCTAGGGTTGTGTCAGTGTGTCAGGGCTAGTGTTGCCAACTGTCCCGTATTAGCCGGGACATCCCGTGTTTTGGGCTAAAGTAGTTTGTCCCGTACGGGACTGCCCTTGTCCCGTATTAGTAGGGTTGCCAACTTCCTCACTCCCAAATACAGGACAAAGGGTGACGTCACCGCCCCGCGCCCCATGTCACCTCACCCAGCCAGCGGCCACGTGCTCCCGCTCCATTAATGGCGGCCGCCCGGGCTGGGAGGCGGGTTGCTATGCAACCTCTGTTAGGCGGTGTCCGGATGGTCACTGTTGGTGGAGCGGGAGCACGTGGCCGCTGGCTGGGTGAGGTGACGTGGGGCGCGGGGCGGTGATGTCACCTTATCCCGTATTTGGGAGTGAGGAGGTTGGCACCCCTGGTCAGAGCAGTTAACCATGAGTGCGGACACACACACGCTGCCTTTCTCACTGTCCCTGTTACTCTCCCTCCACCAGGCTGGCTTCTCCCACACGCGGCTGTGGAAGGTGAACCAGTGGCTGATGATCCACATGTTCCACTGTCGGATGGCCCTCACCTACCACATGTGGTGGGTGTGCTGGCAGGACCGGGACACGATCCAGCGCTACGTCCCCGCGCCACAGGCCGCCATCGTCTTCTCCGGCCTCTTCCTGCTGACCGTCATCATCAACCCCTACTGGACTCGCAAGAAAACCCTGCAGCTCTTCAACCCCGTCGACTGGAACTTGGCCACGGACACCAAGGCAGTGGCCAATGGTGGCACCAACGCAGCCGCCAAGAAAACCACATGAGCTGCAACTGCTGCTGGTGTGGGGAGAACTATACTGGCAGACGTGCAACACACTCGTGGCACCAACGCAGCCGGGGAGAACTATACTGGCAGACGTGCAACATCACACTCGTGGCACCAACGCAGCCGGGAAGAACTAAAGCTGACGGCAGACTGGGATTGATCACCACTGCGTTGCAGATTTGGGACCTGACTGTTGTCATTATCACCCCCCTGGGGTGGGTGTACTGGGAGGATGAGGAAACAAATAACCTTTGATACACAACCAAACATGTTCTCTTCCACTAACTGCGAGAGGAGAATTTAGATTAACATGACATGTCCTTGCAAATGTACTCTGTGTGGATCTGCCCATGACCCATGTACTGTGTGTGGATGTACCCATGACGCATGTACTCTGTGTGAGTGTACCCATGACCCATGTACTGTGTGTGGATGTACCTGTGTACTGTGTGTGAATATACCCATGACGCATGTACTCTGTGTGGATGTACCCATGACCCATGTACTGTGTGTGAATGTACCCATGACCCATGTACTGTGTGTGGATGTACCCATGTACTCTGTGTACTGTGTGTGAATGTACCCATGACCCATATACTGTGTGTGGATGTACCCATGTACTCTGTGTACTGTGTGTGGATGTACCCATGACGCATGTACTCTGTGTGGATGTACCCATGTACTCTGTGTACTGTGTGTGAATGTACCCATGACGCATGTACTCTGTGTGAGTGTACCCATGACCCATGTACTGTGTGTGGATGTACCCATGACCCATGTACACTGTGTACTGTGTGTGGATGTGGCCATGAGATGATGCTTGGAGGTCAGGGCATGAAGATGGTGCAGAAATGGTGAAACTTGGCAGTGAAGGGCCTCGCAGTGAAACCCATTAACTTTAGCATTAACTGACTGCTTTACACGTTTAGAATGCAACTGTCATTTAATTATTCATTCTTTAAATATTTTGTTACGCCATAGATTTTTCCAAAGTCTGTAATTTGTGACGTTCATCCTCAGACAGTGATTCACCGTGACAACTGAATGACGGCATGAATGTTTACGGGTTTTGTTTCTTGGGGGCTGCCATTGAAATGTTCACGCCTGCTGTGTTCTCCACTTCCTGCTCTGTCTCGTGTCATAAGGTCATAAGCGATGGGAGCAGAATTAGGCCATTCGGCCCAACATGTCCACTCCGCCATTCAGTCATGGCTGGTCTATCTCTCCCTCCTAACCCCATTCTCCTGCCTTCTCCCCGTAACCATTGACACAATAGACACGGAGTGGACTTGATGGACTGAATGGCCTAATTCTACTCCTATTCCTTATGACACCCTCACTCATCAACAATCTATCACTCTCCGCCTGAGAAATATCCATTGGCTTGTCCTCCACAGCCGTCTGTGGCAATGAATCTCACAGATTCACCGCCCTCTGACTAAAGACATTCCTCCCCATCTGGCTAAACATAAAAACATAGGTGCAGGAGTAGGCCATTCAGCCCTTCGAGCCAGCACCGAAGGAACATCCTTCAATTCTGAGGCTGTGGCCTCTGGTCCTAGACTCTCCCACTAGTGGAAACATCCTCTCCACATCCACTCTATCCAGGCCTTTCACATAAAGACAGTATTTGCAGGAATCACTGACATGTAAGCAACATGCACAATGCATCAGTAATGCTTCGCTGTGACAGGTTCTTATTTCGCTCTAACTTTTTCTATTTAACTTTTATTTATCGCTCTTGATGTAGCTGTTAATCGTTGAAGAGTTGAAATATTTATATATTTAATATTTTAATTTGTATTCCTGAAAGCCCAAAATATGGCCTGCAGTGCTTGCCAATCTGTTCAGTTCAAGGTTTTGTCCATTGCCTGTCATGTTTATTTCCGTGTGTTACTGGGGGCAAGTCCTGCAAGAATACCCAAGTTCTGCAATGGAACTGCAAATCAAACAGCTAAGAAAGACACAAAATATTGGAGTAACTCAGCGGGACAGGCAGCATCTCTCGAGAGAAGGAATGGGTGACGTTTTGGTGTCTGAAGAAGGGTCTCGACCCGAAACGTCACTCGTTCCTTCTCTCCAGAGATGCTGCCTGTCCCGCTGAGTTACTCCAGCACTGTGAAACGTCACCCATTCCTTCTCTCCAGAGATGCTGCCCGTCCCGCTGAGTTACTCCGGCATTTTGTGTCTTATCTTCGCTGTAAACCAGCATCTGATTTCCCTACCCACGCTTTACTAAACAACTCTTTGTCTCAGAGTTTTCCAGAGTTTTGGGGATATAATTTGGATCTGCAAATTGCCACTCGGCCCGTTTCCAAAGCAACGCCTGCCATGGATTGATCCAAACTACAGTTTGCCTCTGTCTGAGGTATCGGTGATCCAGGCAATGAGACAAGGTCTCGTTTGATTTGTAAATGTTCTCGTTCCTGGTGGGGGTGGTGATTCATGTTGTGTGAGGAGCGACACATTCTGGGAATTGTATGTGTGTGTTGGTGAGCTGCTGTCCTCTTCTAAGAGTTCAGAACAAGGATTGGAGCAGCCTCTGTAGTTGTGTTAAGAATGAGTTTTCTCCATGTCAGAAGAATGACAGTATTCATTGGCAAGATAATTTTGTATTTGAAGCACACCGATGATCGTTAGTTACCTGGGGTGTGCAGGTGAGTTACCTGGGGCGTGCAGGTGAGTTACCTGGGGCGTGCAGGTGAGTTACCTGGGGCGTGCAGGTGAGTTACCTGGGGCGTGCAGGTGAGTTACCTGGGATGGCAGGTGAGTTACCTGGTTATACATCCTGCTATCTGATAGGTGGACTTGTATGGCCCGTCTGTGGGCCTGGCATCTAATGTAAGAGTGCACTGATTTTTAGCTGCAATAGACAATAGGTGCAGGAGTAGGCCATTCGGCCCTTCGAGCCAGCACTGCCATTCAATGAGTTCATGGCTGATCATTCTCAATCAGTACCCCGTTCCTGCCTTCTCCCCATACCCCCTGACTCCGCTATCCTTAAGAGATCTATCTAGCTCTCTCTTGAATGCATTCAGAGAATTGGCCTCCACTGCCTTCTGAGACAGAGAATTCCACAGATTTACAACTCTCTGACTGAAAAAAAAATTCCTCATCTCCGTTCTAAATGGCCTACCCCTTATTCTTAAACTGTGGTCCCTTGTTCTGGACTCCCCCAACATTAGGAACATGTTTCCTGCCTCTAACGTGTCCAACCCCTTTATAATCTTATACGTTTCGATAAGATCCCCTCTCATCCTTCTAAATTCCAGTGTATACAAGCCTAGTCGCTCCAGTCTTTCAACATATGACAGTCCTGCCATTCCGGGAATTAACCTAGTAAACATACGCTGCACGCCCTCAATAGCAAGAATATCCTTCCTCAAATTTGGAGAACAAAACTGCACACAGTACTCCAGGTGCGTCTCACTAGGGCCCTGTACAACTGCAGAAGGACCTCTTTGCTCCTATACTCAACTCCTCTTGTTATGAAGGCCAACATTCCATTGGCTTTCTTCACTGCCTGCTGTACCTGCATGCTTCCTTTCAGTGACTGATGCACTAGGACACCCAGATCTCGTTGTATGTCCCCTTTTCCTAACTTGACACCATTCAGATAATAATCTGCCTTCCTATTCTTACCACCAAAGTGGATAACCTCACACTTATCCACATTAAACTGCATCTGCCATGCATCCGCCCACTCACACAACCTGTCCAAGTCACCCTGCAACCTCATAGCATCTTCCTCACAGCTCACACTACCACCCAGCTTTATGTCATCTGCAAATTTGCTAACAGTACTTTTAATCCCTTCATCCAAGTCATTAATGTATATTGTAAATAGCTGCGGTCCCAGCACCGAGCCTTGCGGTGCCTGCCATTCTGAAAGGGATCCATTTATCCCCACTCTTTGCTTTCTGTCTGTCAACCAATTTTCTATCCATGTCAGTACCCTACCCCCAATACCATGTGCTCTAATTTTGCCCACTAATCTCCTATGTGGGACCTTGTCGAAGGCTTTCTGAAAGTCGAGGTACACCACATCCACCGGCTCTCCCCTGTCCATATTCCTAGTTACATCCTCAAAGAATTCCAGAAGATTAGTCAAGCATGATTTCCCCTTCGTAAATCCATGCTGACTCGGAACGATCCTGTTATTACTATCCAAATGCTCCGCAATTTCGTCTTGTATAATTGACTCCAGCATCTTCCCCTTTTTACCCTTACAATTCCTCATTTCTACCCATACTGATTCTACATCTCCTGATTCTATGTCACCCCTTGCAAGGGAGTGAATATCATTCCTTACCAACAGAGCGACCCCACCCCCTCTGCCCACCTGTCTGTCTTTTCTATACGTTGTGTACCCCTGAATATTCCGTTCCCAGCCCTGGTCCTCTTGTAGCCATGTCTCAGTGATTCCCACAACATCATACTTGCCAATGTCTAACTGAGCCTCAAGCTCATCCACTTTATTTTTCATACTTCACGCATTTAAATACAACACTTTAACTTCAGTATTCACCTCCCCTCTCACACCGGTCACAATTGGCCCTGACTTACTCTCTTATCCCATCCAGAACTTCTCTTCCCATTCATTCGAGAGTCCTTTGCAATGTCTCCTGTATTTGCTTCTCCTTTAACTCCATCTCCATATTCCCAATTTGTCAACCCCTCCCCCCCACTACTTAGTTTAAAGCCACGCTTGTAGCACTAGCAAACCTACCTGCCAGAATGTTGGTCCCCCTGCTGTTAAGGTGTAACCCGTCCCTTTTGTACAGGTCACCCCTACCCCAGAAGAGATCCCAGTGGTCCAGAAATCTAAATCCCTGCTCCCTGCACCAGCCCCTCAGCCATACATTCATACCCCCGATCTCTCTGTTCCTGCCCTCACCATCACGAGGTAGCAGCTGCTATGTGTGGGGGCTTTTAACTATTGACTTGAGTTATTTTGAAGCTACTTTTAAGTTTTAACAGGCTTTAATTATTTAAATTATTTAATCATTCTGCATTGGGCAAATCACTTTTACAAAACATTATTGGGACTCTACAAACCCAGCGGAGACATTTTTAAGCACACCCATGTCACTGAGAGGTGAGAGCGATATTGTACGGGTTAGTTATATAAGAAATAGACTGCTGGAATCACGTCCAGCCAGGCTTTGCTATTCAGTCACAAAGCAAAGCACAGAGTGCTGGAGTAACTCAGCGGGTCAGGCAGCATCTGTGGAGGGGCTGGACAGGCGACATTTTGGGTTGGGACCCTTCTTCAGACTGGACAAATTCTGTTGTTTTCCAGAAAAATAGTTTGATACTGCTGCTCCTTTTGTTTGCAAAATGCAAGGTGCTTTTATTATTTTGTGTGACTAAAATTAATGTGCATCTCAACACCCATGGTGATAAAAGCTATTGTACAATTAATATTTGAATAAACACGTTTAACCATCAGTGTTTTTCCAACGTGTTGATTCATTTGCTGCTGGATGTTTGGGTGAGTGGGAATGAAGCCGTGTGTGAATGTAAGATTTCTGGTTACATTTTCTTGTTGTCTCCTGGCCAATCCTGAACAAACTCTTAAACACACGCAGCGTTCCATTCATCTTCCAGGAATGACCAGCTGGGCAAGTGTAACACGGACAGGAACACTGGAGAAAAACATAGGACAATTCAGGAGGCCAATAATCAAAGAGTTGAGCAAAATGGTGTTGTTTACTATCAAACAACGAGGTAATAAAGGGGAGGTAGCTGTGTAGTAACTGCAGTATTCCCTCCCTCCCACCCAACCCTGGTCGTACTAGTCACACTCTCGTTAGCACGTCCTCCCCAGCCAACAATGGCTCATTATGGATGGACCCCACCCTTCCTCAGGACCTGATTTGTTCTTGTCTTTTCTCGCCTCCACCCCCTCCCTTACCGAAGAAGGGTTCCGACCCGGAACGTCACCTTCTCCTTATCTCCAGAGATGCTGCCTGACCCGCTGAGTTACTGGAGAATATGGATAGGTGACGTTTCACAGAGTGCTGGAGTAACTCAGCGGGTCAGGCAGCATCTGTGGAGAACATGGATAGGTGACGTTTCACAGAGTGCTGGAGTAACTCAGCGGGTCAGGCAGCATCTGTGGAGAACATGGATAGGTGCAGAGGATGTTTCCACTAGTGGGAGAGTCTAGGATCAGAGAGCAGAAGCTTAGAATAAAAGGATGTACCTTTATAAAGGATATAAGTAATTTCTTTAGTCAGAGGGTGGTGAATCTGTGGAATTCATTACTACAGACAACTGTGGAGGCCATTTCATTGGGTATTTTTTAAGCGGAATTTGACAGGGTCTTGGTTAGTAAAGGTGTCAAGGGTTATGGGGAGGACAGAATGGAAGGTCGATCAGCTTTGAAAGATAGCTCAGCCATGATTGAATGGCGAGGTAGGCTCGATGGGCCTCAATTTGGCCGGATTCTGCTCACATGACAAGAACCTCTGGACAGACAGTTCATCCTGGGTTCACGTGACCTTGCCACGTGATTCCAGAGAAATCTCGACCTGTACCATTGGTATTCTGGGTCTTGAGGTAATGTTATACGTCATAAGGAATAGTAGAATTAGGCCATTCGGCCCATCAAGTTTACTCCACCATTCGATCTATTTCTCCCTCCCAACCCCATTCTCCTGCCTTCTCCCCATAACCCCTGACACCCGCACTGATCAAGAATCTATCCATCTCTGCCTTAAAAACATCCACTGACTTGGCCTCCACAGCCTTCTGTGGCAAAGAATTCCACAGATTCACCGCCCTCTGACTAGAGAAATTCCTCCTCATCTCCTTCCTAAAGGAACGTCCTTTAATTCTGAGGCTGTGCCCTCTGGTCCTAGACTCTCCCACTAGTGGAAACATCCTCTCCACATCCACTCTATCCAGGCCACTCGCTATTCTGTATGTTTCAATGAGATGCCCCTCAATGTTGTGGAATTAGACAAAGCCTCAACATTAAACTTGACCTTCTCAATTTTCTTTCCACACGCAGGCTGGTGGGTGTATGGACAAGCTGCTGGAGTAGCCAATGAAGGCAGGTATTATAACTAGAGAGATGAGTGGACCCAAGCACAGAAAAGACGCAGGCGTAAGTTAAACCCAAAAAAACGTCAGCAGGCCTCCAGATCTCCACTCTGGGAACAGCACCCAACATCCATCCCGTTACGGTCTAGTTTATTGTCACGTGTACCGAGGTACAGTGAAAAGCTTATGTTGTGCCCTAACCAATCAGTGGAAGGACAACACATGATTACAATCGAGCCATCCACAATGTACAAATACATGATCAGGGAATAACGTTTAGTGCAAGGTAAAGCCAGCAAAGTCCGATCAAGGTTAGTCTGAGGGTCACCAATGAGGTAGATAGTAGTTCAGCACTGCTCTCTGGTTGTGGTTGGATGGTTCAGTTGCCTGATAACAGCTGGGAAGAAACTGTCCCTGAATCTGGAGGTGTGCGTTCTCACACTTCTGTACCTCTTGCCTGATGGGAGAGGGGAGAAGAGGGAGTGACCGGGGTGAGACTGGTCCTTGATTATGCTGCTAGCCTTGCCGAGGCAGCGTGAGGTGTAGATGGAGGCGATGGAAGGGAGGCTGGTTTGTGTGATGGTCTGGGCTGCTGGCCTTGCCGAGGCAGCGTGAGGTGTAGATGGAGTCGATGGAAGGGAGGTTGGTTTGTGTGATGGTCTGGGCTGCGGGCCTTGCCGAGGCAGCGTGAGGTGTAGATGGAGTCGATGGAAGGGAGGTTGGTTTGTGTGATGGTCTGGGCTGCTGGCCTTGCCGAGGCAGCGTGAGGTGTAGATGGAGTCAGTGGGAGGGAGGTTGGTTTGTGTGATGGTCTGGGCTGCTGGCCTTGCCGAGGCAGCGTGAGGTGTAGATGGAGTCAGTGGGAGGGAGGTTGGTTTGTGTGATGGTCTGGGCTGCTGGCCTTGCCGAGGCAGCGTGAGGTGTAGATGGAGTCAGTGGGAGGGAGGATGGTTTGTTGGTGTCTTCACCATTGCTTGTGTCTTGTCTCTAGTTATTGTCACAGGAAGACTGAGTAAAACATGGACCCTGCAGAGATTTTCCACCTTTTCTTTATGCCTCGTTGTCACCTGCAAGCTAACAATGATCTAGTCTACATTCTGCTTGATGAATCGTTCTTACACCTTGCACTTCCATATCTCTATGTCTATGAGGAAAAACTTTTTCAGTCAGAGAGTTGTGAAGGCAGGAACGCGGTACTAATTGAGAATGATCAGCCATGATCACATTGAATGGCGGTGCTGGCTCGAAGGGCCAAATGGCCTCCTCCTGCACCTATTGTCTATTGACTCCCTCTCCTCTGACTCTCAGTCTCAAGAAGGGTGTTGACCTGAAACCCCATTCCTTCTCTCCAGATTTGCTGCCTGTCCCGCTGAGTTACTCCAGCATTTTGTCTTCTTTTCATGGCAGGTAATATGTTGCCACAGGTGAGGAAGAGGGTTTGATAGGTAGATGGTTGGACCAAGGCCAGAGATGAAAAAGGCAGAAGGTGTAAGAGGAAAGGTTTGAAGAGTTATGAATAATCCTGTGTCAAACATTATCCACAAGGTGGACACAGAGTGTTGGAGTAACTCAGCGGGACAGGCAGCATCTCTGGAGAGAAGGAATGGGTGACGTTACAGGTCGAGACCCGAACCCGAAACATCACCCATTCCTTCTCCTCAGAGATGCTGCCTGACCCGCTGAGTTACTCCAGTATTATGTGTCTACGGTTTAAACCAGCATCTGTAGTTCCTTCGTTCACATCATCCACAAGATGGCGTGTAAAGGCAGCTGAGCTCGCTCTGGGCAAGGTGGTGGATACGTTATTCTGGATTGCAACATCTGTTTCTCCACCGCTGGTTCACCAGTATCGTGCACAACTGGAAGTTTGACCAGACTTTAATTCTGAGGCAGATGTTTCTCACAAAGAATGCTTGTCACTCAACGTCATACTGCCATTTTTATAACGTCTTCGTCAACTCCTCATTTAGTTTGTGCATAATTGTAATTTGTGAAGGTAAAAATGTTGGATGAAAAATGCATCAGTATTGAAACTAAAGCCAAACTTTATTGTTGAGGGATGATCGAACAATTAAGTTATGAACAGCTTGTAAGTGGCAAGTCATGTCTTACTGACTTGATCGAGTTTTTTGAGGATGTAACGCAGATGATTGGTGAGGGTCAGGTTGTCCATGTTGTCTCCATGGAATTTCGTAAGGCATTTGCTAAAGTCCACCATGGTAGGCTGACCCAGAAGGTCAAGATGCATAGAATTAACAGTGGCTTTGTCATTAGGATTTGGAACTGGCGTACTGATAGAAGACACAGGGTTGTGCTGAAGGGTTGGAGGTCGGTGACCAGTGGGGTTCTACAGAGACCTGTGCTGTTTGTCATCGTCCCATTGCAGGAACGATGTGGAGGTTTTGGAGAGGGTGCAGTGGATGTCCAGAATGCCCCACTGGTGAGATGTGAACATTTAAAGGAAGATTTACATTTACGTTTTATGTTTTGTGGATGTCTGGAATGTACTGACAGGGGAGGTGGTGGAGGCAGGGAGGATAGCAATGATTATCAGGCGGTCTTCTTCTTCAATGTCCATCATCCATATTTCAAATGTTGACATCGCTGTCTTCGTCCGTCCTGAAAAGGGCACGAGCTTCCGGCGACAATCAGTGGGAGCCATCACTTGTACAATAGACAATAGACAATAGGTCCAGGAGGAGGCCATTCGGCCCTTTGAGCCTGTACGCACCACCATTCAATGTGATCATGGCTGATCATTCTCAATCGGTACCCCGTTCCTGCCTTCTCCCCATACCCCCTGACTCTGCTATCCTTAAGAGCTTTATCTAGCTCTCTCTTGAATGCATTCAGAGAATTGGCCTCCACCTCCCTCTGAGGCAGAGATTTCCTCAGATTCACAACTCTTTGACTGAAAAAGTTTTTCCTCATCTCAGTTCTAAATGGCCTACCCCTTATTCTTAAACTGTGGTCCCTGGTTCTGGACTCCCCAACATTGGGAACATGTTTCCTGCCTCTAACGTGTCCAACCCCTTAATAATCTTATACGTTTCGATAAGATCCCCTCTCACCCTTCTAAATTCCAGTGTATACAAGCCTAGTCGCTCCAGTCTTTCAACATATGGCAGTCCCGCCATTCCGGGAATTAACCTAGTAAACCTACGCTGCACGCCCTCAATAGCAAGAATATCCTTCCTCAAATTTGGAGACCAAAACTGCACACAGTACTCCAGGTGCGGTCTCACTAGGGCCCTGTACAACTGCAGAAGGACCTCTTTGCTCCTATACTCAACTCCTCTTGTTATGAAGGCCAACATTCCATTGGCTTTCTATGTACGATGGTGGTAGCAGAATTAGCTCAGGACACTTCCAGCTTCCAGCCCCGCGACGTGGACACCTCTGCTCTGGGGCCATCAGGCAGTTAGATGCATGAATAGGCAGGGAATTGAGGAATGCAGGTCAAACACAGGCAGAGAAATGGCCGATGGAGCTTCATCCTCACATGTGAGATGAGACACTTAGTGAGGTTACATGTAAGGCAGAATATTCAGTATCCAGCGGGATCGTTCAGACCATTGACCAGAGGGCACAGCTTTCAGGTGAGAGGGGCAATGGAGATGTGTGGGGCAAGTGCTTTACATAGAGGGTGGTGGGGGCCTGGAACGCACTGGCAGGGAGGTGCATACCTGGTTGAAGCAGATATATTAGTGGCATTTAAAAGACTTTTGGATAAGCACGTGGATATGGAGGGATATGGGTTATCTGCAGGTCGGCATCACGTTCAGCTCAGACATTGTGGGCTGGTTATTGTGCTGTACTGTTCTATGTTGTAATTCCCCTCAGATTGTCGCACTCACCTGCACACTTGGCAATTTACCGTGGCAAAATAACATACCAACCCATAGGTGGGAGAAACGGGAGCACCTGGGGGTTAATGGGTGAACATGCAAACTCCACATAGACTGCGCTGGAGGTCACAGTCGAATCCTTGTCTTTCTCCAAGAAGGTGTCGGGGTGACCAGGCAAACTCCACAAAGACAGTACCGGACGTCAGATCACAGCCTTCGTCCTTGGAACTGAGGAATTTCTTCAGTCAGAGGGCGGTGAATCTGTGGAATTCGTTGGCACAGATGGCTGTGGAGGCCACAAGTCAGTGGATGTTTTTCAAGCCAGAGACAGATTCTTGATTAGTGCGGGTGTCAGGGGTTATGGGGAGAAGGCAGGGGAATGGGGTTAGGAGGGAGAGATAGATCAGCCATGATTGAATGGTGGAGTAGACTTGATGGGCCGAATGGCCTAACACAGTTTAAGAATAAGGGGTAGGCCATTTAGAACGGAGGTTAATTGGCTTCAGTAAATTGCTCCTAATATGTGTGGTGTGGATGAGAACATAGGATAGCACAGAGCTAGTGTGAATCGGTGCTGAGCATGGACTCGATGGGCCTGTTACCGTGCTGTATCTCTAAACTAACCCAACCCAAACTGGTTAAAAAGTACAGCAAGATCTTGATCGGTTCGGCAAGTGTAAACAGAATGTGTGAAAGGCGTATCTGCACAAAATGTCTCATGTAAAGAATTGCTGTATCGTTGATTATGTTGAAGACCGTATAAAATCATTAAAGAACTGGACAAACTAGATGCAGGAAAAATGTTCCCAATGTTGGGGGAGTCCAGAACCAGGGGCCACAATCTAAGAATAAAGGGGAAGCCATTTAAAACTGAAAGAAACGTTTTCACCCAGAGAGTTGTGAATTTGTGGAATTCTCTGCCACAGAGGGCAGTGGAGGCCAATTCACTGGATGGATTTAAAAGAGAGTTAGATAGAGCTCTAGGGGCTAGTGGAATCAAGGGATATGGGGAGAAGGCAGGCACGGGTTACTGATTGTGGATGATCAGCCATGATCACAATGAATGGTGGTGCTGGCTCGAAGGGCCGAATAGCCTCCTCCTGCACTATTTTCTATGTTTCTATGCGGTGTGTTCCTCCCTGGGCGATGTGTGGGAGATGTTAGCTTGTGGTTCATTATCTGTGTTCCAGCATCTGACTGCAGTGTGTCCATGGGGAACCGCGTTCATGTTACATTGCAAGTGTTGCTGAATGAACAAACCTCCCCCATGGAGACACCAGAATCTGCAGATGCCGCAACCCTGAGCCAAACGCACAGCGCTGGAGGAACTCGGTGGGTCAGGCAGTGAATGGACAGACCACGTCTCGGGTCGGGACCCTTCTTCACACTGATGACGGAAATCCCCGCATTGATCATTGGTGAACACCCCTGGGCAAGGACACTCCCAGTCAGTGCGCACCCCTCCCCTCCCCACCCCATCCTCTGTCTTCCTCCGCCAGAGCCCTGGCCTCCTGCAGCGCTGTGTGTGTTGTACACATGGTCCTTCATGTGGCACTGTAATACCTCAGCCAAAACAGCACCAGAGACTGTGGCAAAGTTGATGTGGGTGGATCTCCAGCCTGATGTGTATTTGAAGCACATTCTGGGGTCTGGAGATGGCACAGATGATCAGACTGTGGCAAGGTTGATGTGGGTGGATCTCCAGCTGATGTGTATTTGAAGCACATTCTGGGGTCTGGAGATGGCACAGATGATCAGATTCCATTTGACGGTTTAATTCTGAACCCCCTCAGCTCCAGGTCTCAGCGAAAAGCTTTCGTTTGCGTGCTACCAAGTCAGTGAGAAGACTGTACATGATTACAATCGAGCCGTCCACAGTGTACGGGCACATGACAAAGGGAATAACGTTTAGTGCAAGGTGAAGTCCAGTCAAGTCCGATTAAAGATAGTCTGTGATCATGTTGCTGCAGAATGAAATATAGATTTTAAACTAAATCTCTTCTCTAAAGCCGTTAACTGAAAGTGATAACATATATTTTCTTCACATGATTTTTTAAGAAACAAATCCATGCTGATTTTCCTTGCTTGGGATACATTCCTTCCTGTTCTTGCAGCCTTTAATAAGTGCATTTTACCAGCATTCCCAGCCACAAAAATGCCTCTGCATGTTTTCAACACGACTAATGATGTGATAACCACATGACGGACTCATTACCAGCTCTCAGGGGCTGGCTTCCACGTGCAAATACTTACGATCGACTTTGAGGCTCAGCAGCCCAAATCATTGGTATTGGTATTGGAAAAAGTCCATCCCCCACAACAAGGTGGGTTGGAAGACTGGGCGTGCACACTGGTATATGATAGGGTCGTGCGGTCATCTGGTACCAGAGGGGAACAAGGAGTATGCTTCCCAGCTTCCATATCTGCTGCCCGACGGGAGAGGAGGGAATGACCAGCCTGAAGAAAGTCCATGATTATATCAGCTGCCCATCCTGACATGCAGGTACAGCAGACAGTGAAGAAAGCCACTGGAATGTTGGCCTTCGTGACAAGAGGAGTTGAGTGTAGGAGCAAAGAGGTCCTTCTGGAGTTGTACAGGGCACCTATTGTCTATTGTCTATGACACCATGACATGAGTGGAATTCTCTGCCTCAGAAGGCAGTGGAGGCCAATTCTCTGAATGCATTCAAGAGAGAGCTGGATAGAGCTCTTAAGGATAGCGGAGTCAGGGGTATGGAGAGGGGTATGGGTATGGGGTACTGATTGAGAATGATCAGCCATGATCACATTGAATGGCGGTGCTGGTTCGAAGGGCCGAATGGCCTACTCCTGCACCTATTGTCTATTGTCTATCTCCACTGTGCAAAAACATTTGCCTTCCTACTCCCCAAGGTCACAATGCAAATTGCCACCTCTTTACTGTCCTCACCCATCACGATTTGCATCAAGCTCTATATTCCTCTCCTAATACTCAGTCCAAGACTCAGAAGATTATTTGTGCTGGAGTACAGGGTGAGGCTGGGCAGGCTAGGATTATATCCCTTCGAGTGCAGGAGGAGGATCTTATAGAGGAGCACAAAACCACGAGTGGAATAGACAGGGGGAATGCACAGTCTTTTACCCAGAGTAGGGGAATCAAGAACCAGAGGACACAGGTTCAAGGTGAGAGGGGAAAGATTGAACAGGATGGGATGGGCAACGTTTTCACACAGAGGGTGGTGGGCGTATGGAATGAACTGCCAGAGGAGGCAGTTCAGGCAGGTACTGCCATTTGGACAGGTACATGGATGGGGTAGGTTTAGGATATGGGCCAAATGTTGGCAGGTGGGACTAGTGTAGGAGGCATGTAGGTCGGTGTGGAGGTGTTGGGTCGAAGGGCCTGCTTCCACTCTGTATGACTTTATGACCCACACCCCCCTGGCCACACACTCACTGACCCACACCCCCCTGGCCACACTCTCACTGACCCACACCCCCCTGGCCACACACTCACTGACCCACACCCCCCCTGGCCACACACTCACTGACCCACACCCCCCTGGCCACACACTCACTGACCCACACCCCCCTGGCCACACACTCACTGACCCACACCCCCCTGGCCACACACTCACTGACCCACACCCCCCTGGCCACACACTCACTGACCCACACCCCCCTGGCCACACACTCACTGACCCACACCACCCTGGCCACACTCTCACTGACCCACACCACCCTGGCCACACACTCACTGACCCACACCCCCCTGGCCACACACTCACTGACCCACACCACCCTGGCCACACTCTCACTGACCCACACCACCCTGGCCACACACTCACTGACCCACACCCCCCTGGCCACACACTCACTGACCCACACCCCCCTGGCCACACACTCACTGCCCCACACCCCCCTGGCCACACTCTCACTGACCCACACCCCCCTGGCCACACTCTCACTGACCCACACCCCCCTGGCCACACTCTCACTGACCCACACCCCCCCCACGCTCTCACTGACCCACACCACCCTGACCACACACTCACTGACCCACACCACCCTGGCCACACTCTCACTGACCCACACCCCCCCCCCCACGCTCTCACTGACCCACACCCCCCTGGCCACACACTCACTGACCCACACCACCCTGGCCACACTCTCACTGACCCACACCCCCCTGGCCACACACTCACTGTCCCACACCACCCTGACCACACTCACTGACCCACACCCCCCTGGCCACACACTCACTGACCCACACCACCCTGGCCACACTCTCACTGACCCACACCACCCTGACCACACTCTCACTGACCCACACCCCCCTGGCCACACACTCACTGACCCACACCACCCTGGTCACACTCTCACTGACCCACACCACCCTGACCACACTCTCACTGACCCACACCACCCTGGCCACACTCTCACTGACCCACACCACCCTGGCCACACACTCACTGACCCACACCACCCTGGCCACACTCTCACTGACCCACACCACCCTGACCACACTCTCACTGACCCACACCCCCCTGGCCACACACTCACTGACCCACACCACCCTGACCACACTCTCACTGACCCACACCCCCTGGCCACACACTCACTGACCCACACCACCCTGGCCACACTCACACTGACCCACACCACCCTGACCACACTCTCACTGACCCACACCCCCCTGGCCACACTCTCACTGACCCACACCACCCTGGCCACACTCTCACTGACCCACACCACCCTGGCCACACTCTCACTGACCCACAACCCCCCCACGCTCTCACTGACCCACACCACACTGGCCACACTCTCACTGACCCACACCACCCTGGCCACACTCTCACTGACCCACACCCCCCCCACGCTCTCACTGACCCACACCACCCTGGCCACACTCTCACTGACCCACACCACCCTGGCCACACTCTCACTGACCCACACCCCCCTGGCCACACTCTCACTGACCCACACCACACTGGCCACACTCTCACTGACCCACACCACACTGGCCACACTCTCACTGACCCACACCACCCTGGCCACACTCTCACTGACCCACACCACCCTGGCCACACTCTCACTGACCCACACCACCCTGGCCACACTCTCACTGACCCACACCACCCTGGCCACACTCTCACTGACCCACACCACCCTGGCCACACTCTCACTGACCCACACCACCCTGGCCACACTCTCACTGACCCACACCACCCTGGCCACACTCTCACTGACCCACACCACCCTGGCCACGCTCTCACTGACCCACACCACCCTGGCCACACTCTCACTGACCCACACCACCCTGGCCACACTTTCACTGACCCACACCACCCTGGCCACACTCTCACTGACCCACACCACCCTGGCCACACTCTCACTGACCCACACCACCCTGGCCACACTCTCACTGACCCACCGTTCAGGAACAGCTTCTTCCCACAAACAGCTAACAGCAGCCTGTTCCCTTTATCATCGTTACATTTTTGCATATCTCTCATTCATTGTTCTTTATCTCTCCACATCACCGTCTATATCTCTCGTTTCCCTTATCCCTAACCAGTCTGAAGAAGGGTATCGAACCGAAACATCACCCATTCCTTCTCCCCAGAGATGCTGCCCGTCCCACTGAGTTACTCCAGCATTTTGTGTCTTTCCCCACCATTCACATCATCTACACTTCAATAGACAATAGGTGCAGGAGGAGGCCATTCGGCCCTTCGAGCCAGTTCCACCATTCAATGTAATCATGGCTGTTCATCCACAATCAGTACCCCATTCCTGCCTTCTCCCCATACCCCCTGACTCCGTTATCCTTAAGAGCTCTATCTAACTAACTCTCTTGAAAGCATTCAGAGAATTGGCCTCCACTGCCTTCTGAGGCAGAGAATTCCATAGATTTACAACTCTCTGACTGAAAAGATTTTCCTCATCTCCGTTCCAAATGGCCTACCCCTTATCCTTAAACTGTGGCCCCTGGTTCTGGACTCCCCCAACATTGGGAACATGTTTCCTGCCTCTAACGTGTCCATCCCCTTAATAATCTTATATGTTTCGATAAGATCCCCTCTCATCCTTCTAAATTCCGGTGTGTACAAGCCTAGTCGCTCCAGTCTTTCAACATGTGACAGTCCCGCCATTCTGGGAATTAACCTAGTAAACCTACGCTGCATGCCCTCAATAGCAAGAATATCCTTCCTCAAATTTGGAGACCAAAACTCCAGCTGCGGTCTCACTAGGGCCCTGTACAATTGCAGAAGGACCTCTTTGCTCCTATACTCAACTCCTCTTGTTATGAAGGCCAACATTCCATTGGCTTTCTTCACTGCCTGCTGTACCTGCATGCTTCCTTTCAGTGACTGATGCACTAGGACACCCAGATCTCGTTGAACGTTCTCTTTTCCTAACTTGACACCATTCAGATAATAATCTGCCTTCCTATTCTTACCACTTTTAATCCCTTCATCCAAGTCATTAATGTATATTGTAAATAGCTGTGGTCTCAGCACCGAGCCTTGCGGTACCCCACTGGTCACTGCCTGCCATTCTGAAAGGGACCCATTTATCCCCACTCTTTGTTTCCTGTCTGCCAACCAATTTCCTATCCATGTCAGTACCCTACCCCCAATACCATGTGCTCTAATTTTGCCCACTAATCTCCTATGTGGGACCTTGTCGAAGGCTTTCTGAAAGTCAAGGTACACCACATCCACCGGCTCTCCCCTGTCAATTTTCCTAGTTGCATCCTCAAAGAATTCCAGAAGATTAGTCAAGCATGATTTCCCCTTCGTAAATCCATGCTGACTCAGAACAATCCTGTTACTACTATTCAAATGCTCTGCAATTTTGTCTTTTATAATTGACTCCAGCATCTTCCCCACCACTGATGTCAGACTAACTTGTCTATAATTTCCCGTTTTCTCTCTCCCTCCTTTCTTAAAAAGTGGGATAACATTAGCTACCCTCCAATCCACAGGAACTGATCCTGAATCTATAGAACATTGAAAAATGATCACCAATGCGTCCACAATTTCTAGCGCCACCTCCTTAAGTACTCTGGGATGCAGACCATCAGGCCCTGGGGATTTATCAGCCTTCAGTCCCATCAGTCTACCCAACACCATTTCCTGCCTAATGTGGATTTCCTTCAGTTCCTCCGTCACCCTAGGATCTCTGGCCACTAGAACATCTGGGAGATTATTTGTATCTTCCTTAGTGAAGACAGATCCAAAGTACCGGTTCAACTCGTCTGCCATTTCCTTGTTCCCCATAATAAATTCCCCTGCTTCTGTCTTCAAGGGACCCACATTGCCTTGACTATTTATTTCCTCTTTACATACCTAAAAAAGCTTTTACTATCCTCCTTTATATTCTTGGCTAGTTTACCCTCGTACCTCATCTTTTCTCCCCGTATTGCCTTCTTAGTCATCTTCTGTTGCTCTTTAAAAGAGTCCCAATCCTCTGGCTTCCCACTCTTCGTTGTACTTCTTCTCTTTTATTTTTATGCTGTCCTTGACTTCCCTTGTCATCCAGCTCCACAGCACATAAACAGACCTTCAACCCACCTGGTCCATGCCAACCAAGTTGGCAAACTGGACTAGTCCCACCTGCCTGCATTTGGTTTACCGCAGGAGATGCAACACCTGTCCCATTACCTCCCCCCTCCACTCCGTCCAAGGACCCCAACAGTCTTTCCACGTGAGGCAGAGGTTCACCTGCACCTCCTCCAACCTCATCTATTGTATCCGCTGTTCCAGATGTCAACTTCTCTACATCGGCGAAACCAAATGCAGGCTCGGCGATCGTTTTGATGAACACCTCCGCTCAGTCCACCTTAACCAACCTGATCTCCCGGTGGCTCAGCACTTCAACTCCCCCTCCCATTCCCAATCTGACCTTTCTGTCCTGGACCTCCTCCATTGTCAGAGTGAGGCCCAGCGCAAATTGGAGGAACAGCACCTCATATTTAGCTTGGGCAGTTTACATCCCAGTGGTATGAACATTGACTTCACTAACTTCAAGTAACCCTTGTGTAAAGGCAGTTTCTATACCTTCTCAAAGTCCAATTTCGATAGCCATTACTGCTCGGGGATGGGTCGGAGGTATAGTTTAAGCACACACCGCACTCTGAGATAACAAAAACAAATCTTCCAAACGCTGTTTCTTGATTAATTGGTCTTTATTAAAGTAGCACAAATCAAACGAGTAATTCATAACTTTTCATTCTTATCAACTGTTTCTTCTTCAAACAATACAGTAAAAATCATGTAATCGTTGTGAGTGTGGCTGGCGCGAGTGTGGCAGGCGTGAGTGTGACAGGCATGAGTGTGGCAGGTGTGAGTGTGGTAAAAAACGATATTCTCTACATCCTCCGAGACTAAACTGACCCACAATCTCTGTCCCTACGCTAGCCTCCTCCCATGTAGACACTCCTCATTACGTATCAAATCACACCCACAAGCACGCAAAAATATTAACCATAGTCATGATTCAATGACAGTAACTAAATTAAGCGTAAATGGCTCCTACACACCGGCCCCTAATTGCTCTGCGTATATGACGAGGCAATTACCAATAGATACCAAAAGCAGCTATAAAAGCTTAATATTTATCAAAAACAAAAGTAATATGCATTATATGTTGGCATTCAAACTTCTTTAGCGATTCTTCAATCTTCTCCTTCACCTTCTAGAAGCAGACATATCTTGGTTATCGGTCTTACCAAGAAGTTGCCTTCGTCTGAAGTCGTACAGTACGCACAAAACCTTTAACGTCTGGCATGATCTCCAGTATCTTTTTACGAAGTTTCGACCAGATGTGATTTCTTCCTCCATGTCCGATCTGTTCATGAATATGTTGTAACAGCAATGTTGAAATATGAAAGTCCTTCGAGACAATAATAGGATGCTTAGCTTCTTCAGGCATCGCTAGTTTATTTAGGCGACCACCTACTCTCAGAAGTCCTTTATCCAGTATTGGGTCAAGCCTATATATATGACTACTTCTTTTAACACCATGTTCACCAGCTTGTAATGCTGATAGCTCATCCTTATATTCTTGTCTTTCACAGAAAGAGATAACTGCATTTTCTGCCTTAAAAAGATCATCAGTTCATAAACACTGCCCCCGGTATGATTGATGCCTTAAAGACTTGCATCTCTCTGTCAACCTTTTCTTTCAGCTTGCCAGGATCCGTTTCAAGGCCACTCATAGCAGCCCGAGTTTCCTTTCTCTTACGAGTCCACTGCAAAAGCATTGTCTTTACATTAAGAAACCAAGCCACCACAGTCTTCAACATATTCCATGATGAGAAATGGGTAATTAAATAGTTTGTGAAATCCAATGGGCTCTTAATAATGGCGTTCACTACGATGTCTTGCTTGATCTCCGGATCATTAGCAGAGATTTCAGTTTCCAGGTTAAACTTTGGCCATTCCTCAGTCTGGTTTACAGAGAAACTCAGGCCCATTGATCCATCTCTTACTGCTTAAGAAGCAGTCTGCTGTTAAACCTCTAGAGGCTTCATCTGCAGGATTTTCCTTGGTATTAATATACTTCCACTGTGATACATTAGTAGCATCCCTTACAAAAGATATCCTGTTTGCGACAAAAGTTAGGAAGCGTTTATTTTCATTGTTGATGTACTTAAGCACTATCATGCTATCATTCCAGAAGGTAGATTACTTCAGCTTAAGCTGCAGTTCTTTTTGCAGCAATATGTCAATTCTGACAGCTAAGACTGTGGCTGCCAGCTCCATTCTGGGAATCGTCATTTGCTTCAATGGTGCCACTCTGGCCTTTCCCATTAAGAATGCAACATGTACTTCATTGTTATCATTTCCCAGTCTCAGATATGAGACAGTACCATAACCACTTTCACTTGCCTCAGAAAAGTGATGCAGCTGTGCACATTTGATGCGACCAAAGTTTGCAGGCTTCATACACCGGTCCACTCTGAACTCCGAGATCTTGTTGAGATCTTCTAACCCTCTGTCCATCGCTGACAATAGACAATAGACAATAGGTGCAGGAGGAGGCCATTCGGCCCTTTGAGCTAGCACCACCATTCAATGTGATCATGGCTGATCATTCTCAATCAGTACCCCGTTCCTGCCTTCTCCCCATACCCCCTGACTCCGCTATCTTTAAGAGCTTTATCCAGCTCTCTCTTGAATGCATTTAGAGAATTGGCCTCCACTGCCTTCTGAGGCAGAGAATTCCACAGATTCACAACTCTCTGACTGAAAAAGTTTTTCCTCATCTCCGTTCTAAATGGAGAAGACTTGCGTTATACTCTCATCCCATCCAAGTATCTTCTTACAGAGATCCTGCAAAATTAACTTGGCTGGTAGTGTAAATGGTGCAAGAAATCCCAAAGGGTCGTAAACAGAACCAATCACGGACAGGATGCTCCATCTTGTACATGGTCGCTCCTGAATCTTCAGAGATTCTGAACTTGAACACATGTGTTTCAACGCACCAGTGCAATCCCAGTGTTCTCTCCGTGGGCAGATTGTCTTTGTCCAAATCCAACTCCCGGGTCTCCTTGGCTCTGTTATCTAGTGGAATGGTTTCCAATACAGCACGGCTGTTGCTAATCCATTTCGATAGCATAAATCCTCCCTTGTTGCAGAGGGAAGTCAAGTGTTTTACCATTTGAATCGCTTCCTGTTCCGTAGACATGGATTTTAAACAATCGTCCACATAGAAATTGCTCTTTACTGTGTCACTTCTGGAAAGTGAGTTTCATTGTCCTCAGTGGTTTTCGTCAATGTGAAGTTTGCACAACTCGGCGATAACACTGCTCCAAAGAGATGTACCTTCATCTGGTATTCAACGACATCTTGTTGTGCATCACCATCTGGCCACCATAGGAATCGCAAGTAGTCGACATGCTTTTCCGATACCTTGACCTGAAACATTGCCTTGATATCCACCATCAAAGCTACCGGCTCTTGTCTGTATCTGATGAGAACTCCAATGAGTTAGTTCGTTAAGTCTGGACCCTGCAGCAGTTGACAGTTAAGTGATTTACCCTTGAAGACCGCAGCACAGCTCTTAAAGTTCCTTTCTTTGAATGATACACCCCATGGTGTGGGATATACCAAAGCTCTCCATCACTTCAATTCAGCTGGTCTTCTGGCACCATTTCGGCATAACCATTATCAATCATCTCTGTGAGGAAAGTTGTATATTCATCATGAAATTTCACATTCTTGCCAAACTTGCGTTTCAGATTCTGAATGCGTTGTTCTGCAATGCAACGGTTATTCAGCAGACAAACACTTTCTTGTTTACAAGGTAAGTCTAGGCAATAGTGTCCTTCTATCATCTTTACTGAGTGATTCATAATTTCCAAAAACATTACTTCTTCTCTGGACATTTCTTCTGATTCCTTGCTGGTTCTTTCATTGAAGTTGTGATTATATCGCTTGGTCAACAACTCCTCTAGATTTACAATAGATATTCGATTGATGACGGCAGCAGCAGTATATATCATATCATATCATATATCATATATGATATGATATGATATATATAGTTATTCCTTCTCTTGCCTTTGTTGTTCCTTCTCAACGAGCCACAGATAACCCATGCGAGTATGGTTCTCACAGCAAACGGTCCATCTCCTTGACTGGTAACAACCTTTCTAGGTTCTAATGCCTTCAAAGCGTTCGTTCCGATAAGTAGGTCGATATCAGAATTTTTAAAGTATCTTGACATCCTTCAAGTAAGGCCATTTTTCCAAGTCTTCGTCCTTGGGTATATTTGGATGAGAAACGGGCATAGTCTCATGTGTAAACATGTCAGATATCTGCATTCAATTGTCTTCCTCCAGACTAGACATTTCCATACTTGTGATATGATAACTATCGTAACATTTCTGACCATTCATAATAATAATAATAATAATGCATTTTATTTATATAGCGCTTTTCATACACTCAAAGACGCTTTACAGAGATTTTGAGAACATAGGGAAATGAATAAATAGATAAATAAGTAAATAAATAAATGAACAGAGAAAGGAGACAGAAGGTGAGGTGACCTTCAGTGGTTGAAGGCAGTACTGAACAGGTGAGATTTCAGTGATGTTTTGAATGTGGTGAGTGTGGAGGAGTCTCTGACGGTTTGGGGTAGTGAGTTCCATAGGGTGGGAGCAGCGATGGAGAAAGCCCTGTCCCCCCAGGATCTGAGTTTGGTCCGGATGTGGGGGGATAGGAGATTGGCAGCGGCAGAGCGGAGGGTGCAGGTGGGAGTGTGCCTGTGGAGGAGGTCGGTCAGGTAGGATGGGGCCAGGTTATGGAGGGCTTTGTAGGTTATGAGGAGGATTTTGTACTGGATTCTCTGGGGGATGGGGAGCCAGTGGAGTTTATAAAGGACGGGGGTGATATGGTCACGGATCGAGGTGTGTGTGAGTAGACGGGCACCGGAGTTTTGAATGTATTGAAGTTTATTGATGATTTTTGAGGGTGCGCCATAGAGGAGGCTGTTGCAGTAGTCCAGACGGGAGGTGATGAAGGCGTGGATGAGGGTTTCTGCAGCTGTGGAGGAGAGGGATGGACGGAGACGGGCAATGTTTTTGAGGTGGAAGAAGGCTGTCTTTGTGATGTGTTTGATGTGTTTGTCGAAGGAGAGGGTTTGATCAAGGATGATTCCAAGATTCCGGATGTGAGGTGAGGTGGATACTGGGAGACCATCAATGTTGAGGATGAAGATTCATGGTGTTCAAGACAAGCTTAATCTTTTCTCCTGTGATGTCCAGCCTTCTCATCAAGCTTTCTGTGCATAAGGTAGCTGAACTTCCACTGTGCAAAAATGCGTATGTTTGCAACACTGTATTCCCCTCGCTACCCCTTACCTGTACTAGTCCCCTCGCTACCCCTTACCTGTACTAGTCCCCCACTACTCCTTACCTGTACTAGTCCCCCACTACCCCTTACCTGTACTAGTCCCCTCGCTGCTCCTTACCTGTACTGGTAAGATGGAGCAAATACAGGTTTCTACCCCGGCCCCAATTTGTGCATTTAACTGAGGTGAGGCTACAACATCACTCGTAGCCGGCTCCTCCTTTTGTTCCCTCACTCCTCCCTCGCTACCCCTTACCTGTACTGTCCGCTCACTGCTCCTCACCTGTACTAGTCCCCTCGCTACTCCTCACCTGTACTAGTCCCCTCGCTACCCCTTACCTGTACTGTCCGCTCACTGCTCCTCACCTGTACTAGTCCCCTCGCTGCTCCTTACCTGTACTAGTCCGCTCGCTACACCTTACCTGTACTAGTCCCCTCGCTACCCCTTACCTGTACTAGTCCCCTCGCTACTCCTTACCTGTACTAGTCCCCTCGCTACACCTTACCTGTACTAGTCCCCTCGCTACACCTTACCTGTACTAGTCCCCTCGCTACACCTTACCTGTACTAGTCCCCTCGCTACACCTTACCTGTACTAGTCCCCTCGCTGCTCCTTACCTGTACTAGTCCCCTCGCTACACCTTACCTGTACTAGTCCCCTCGCTGCTCCTTACCTGTACTAGTCCCCTCGCTACTCCTTACCTGTACTAGTCCCCTCGCTACTCCTTACCTGTACTAGTCCCCTCGCTACTCCTTACCTGTACTAGTCCCCTCGCTGCTCCTTACCTGTACTAGTCCCCTCGCTACACCTTACCTGTACTAGTCCCCTCGCTACTCCTTACCTGTACTAGTCCCCTCGCTACACCTTACCTGTACTAGTCCCCTCGCTACTCTTTACCTGTACTAGTCCCCTCGCTGCTCTTTACCTGTACTAGTCCCCCACTACTCCTTACCTGTACTAGTCCCCTCGCTGCTCCTTACCTGTACTAGTCCCCTCGCTACACCTTACCTGTACTAGTCCCCTCGCTACTCTTTACCTGTACTAGTCCCCTCGCTGCTCCTTACCTGAACTGGTAAGATGGAGCAAATACAGGTTTCTACCCCGGCCCCAATATGTGCATTTAACTGAGGTGAGGCTACAACGTCACTCGTAGCCGGCTCCTCCTTTTGTTCCATTTGCTGCAGCTTCTTGTCTGTATTCCTCTGTTCAATGTGAAGTAATTCAGCATGATCTTGTTTGCATATATCACAAGTTATCCAATTCCTGCTGTCTTTAACCATGAGTCCTTTCTTCAAACATCCATAACAGATTCCTTTCTCCTTCAAGAAGTCAATCTTTTCTTTATATTCCTTGTTTTTGAATTTTCGACACCATCTCATAGTGTGACCAACTTCATTCCATGAAAAACAAAACCCTTGTGGTTTAACGGTCGATACATCCTTTTTCATTCCGTCCTTCGTTTCTACAGGTATAATGGTGACAGCAAAACTGCTCTCCTCAGGTCCTGATCTCCCCTTAGTTTTAGTAAATGTAGAGCCTTTAATAGTTGCTGATTTAGGATCTTGAATATTCCCATGGCGTAGGTTTGACATTAACCGTACTTCTCTTTCCATGAAATCCACCAGGTCAGGAAGCATGGCCTCTCTATCATCAACCTCCTGTATCAGGCCTGCTTTATCTCTCCACTTTTCTCTCAGCCTATAGGGCAGTTTTAGAATGATAGCCTTCATATTACTAACGACATTCATTTCCATGTGGATGTTATTTCTCATTGAGTTACAACAACCCCTAAGAAATATCGCAAACTCATGCAAAGCCTTCATATCTTCCACTTTGATAACCGACCAAGCAAAGTGTGGCACGGTGGCGCAGCGGTAGAGTTGCTGCCTTACAGCGAATGCAGCGCCGGAGACTCAGGTTCGATCCTGACTACGGGCGCCGTCTGTACGGAGTTTGTACGTTCTCTCCGTGACCTGCGTGGGTTTTCTCTGAGATCTTTGGTTTCCTCCCGCACTCCAAAGACGTGCAGGTTTGTAGGTTAATTAACTGGGTAAATGTAAAAATTGTCCCTAGTGTGTGTAGGATAGTGTTAGTGTGCAGGGATCGCTGGTCGGCGCGGACTCGGTGGGCCGAAGGGCCTGTTTCCGCGCTGTATCTCTAAACTAAACTAAACTAAAAAATCTAAAGGCCTTTTTCATGAATGCGTTAGCAATCTTCTGTTTGTTACCAAAATGCTCTTCAAGCAACTCTCTTGCTGTTTGATAGCCCTCATCCACAGGCAAATGTTGACAACTCTTAACAAACTGCTTCAAATATCCGCTTGTGTATTGCTCCAGGAATCGTAAGCGATCTCTATGACTTGTAGTTTTCATTTCCATTCCTTCTTCAAACGCCGCTATGAAAGTTTCATATTGTAAAGGATCACCATCATATTTAGGGATTTCCATTGGGGATAAGGTGGCAGAAAGATTTTGTTGAACCATGAGCTCACTGAGTCTCGTTTGATTCCTTACCAGTTCATAGAATTCATTTTGAAATCCCTGGCTTAGTGCAGGTCGACCCAGATAAATTTTGTCACGAGCCCCATAATCAGTTGTTTGTTTCTGGCTGGGTGCAGGTAGATGGTGAACAGGCCTCTGAGAAGAGTACTGGGTTGGCTCATTTCGAGCCTTAAAAGACATCCCAAAGGTAGGTTGCTTCAGCCTAGCACCCGGTTGCTTTGGTGAAGTTTTGTCAGCCATCCACTTACTCAGTGCCAGTTAGGCATCACGAGACCAGACTGGCTCTGGCTGTGGGTTGACTTTGGCTGCTGTTTCCAGTTTAGTAGCTCCTTCTTGGATTAAGGAACTCTTCTTCTGAGATACGCTTGTGCTGCATTGTTGATTTTTGGCCTTCCAGTATGTCCCTCCTTGCCCCAGCAGCTGCCAGCTTTGTGGCTATTTCCAATCCTTCCTTTTCTCTCTTCAGCTGTTCTGCTTGTCTTCTCAGCTGTTCTTCTTGTCTCTCAATAGACAATAGGTGCAGGAGGAGGCCATTCAGCCCTTCGAGCCAGCACCACCATTCAATGTGATCATGGCTGATCATTCTCAATCAGTACCCCGTTCCTGCCTTCTCCCCATACCCCCTGACTCCGCTATCCTTAAGAGCTCTATCTAGCTCTCTCTTGAATGCATTCAGAGAATTGGCCTCCACTGCCTTCTGAGGCAGAGAATTCCACAGATTCACAACTCTCTGACTGTAAAAGTTTTTCCTAATCTCCGTTCTAAATGGCCTACCCCTTATTCTTAAACTGTAGCCCCTTCAGCCTCTCTCTTCAGCTGTTCTTCTTGTCTCACAGCCTCTCTCTTCAGCTGTTCTTCTTGTCACTCAGCCTCTCTCTTCAGCTGTTCTTCTTGTACCTCAATCTCATATTTTTTCTCTAAGGCGGCAGCTTCTAGCGTGAGAGCAGCCATCTCAGCTTCAGCTTCCATTTGAGCAGAGACCCTCGTAGTTGAACTGGCTACTGAACCAGATTTACGTCTGGATCTTTGCGTTGAAACATTTGAGACACTATCCTGAGGTGTAATTTCTTCTCCCACTTCAACACCTTATTGCATCACACCTTCTAGTGTACAGTGCAATGTTTGAGCTATGGTTTCAGACAACCACTTCTCCGCGTCAGCCATGAAACCATCGAAAAATTCCACCCTCTCTTGGAACCACTGAGTGTGCCATTCGAGTTGTTCCTTTGGTAGTTGTAAGCACAGTATTGAGTGTTGTTTTTCTCCAACCTCATAGCAAAGGTTGAGTAGTTGATCCAGATTAGATTGTACAATGTTCGCATTCTCATCTGATTCCATTAGTTCCTTCAGATATTCAATTAATTTGATGACCTGCTTCCACAACTTGTCTCTCTCCTTCTGGCATCTTTCCAGATAGGCTGCCTCTCCCTTTTCCGAAAGTTTAATGTCTCTTTTCTCATATCTTCTTGATTTTTGCTCCGCATCTCCCTCCTGTGGCGGTTCTTCATACTTACCTGACGGAAGATCCATGATGAATTGGTGCTATGTTCCAGAAACACCAGAAGAATTCAAAACAGAACGAATCTTCGGCCACTACCTATGGTAAACAATCGCTAACTGAGCACCTTATCTTGTAGAAGTTCACAACATCCTTAATATTCAAGGTCGTGCTCTGCGAGTTTGGTTTTCTATCTCCTCGTAGCATAAACAAGCTTCTTGTATCTAATAGTACTTCTGCAGAATTTTCTCACAGGCTTTTAAGCTTTTAGACTTCTTAACTTAAAATTATGACTAAACAGTCGTCTACTCACGGTACCCGGTCAGTGAAGTGTTCAATCTTCTAATGATCCAGGTGTAGACCGTCTCAGTTTGTCTTTGACCGACAGGTTCTTTGTTCCAGGATTTCAGCTCCAATCTCTGGCACAGATTCAGCTTCTTCTTCAATTCCACTGTTGAATCGGATTTGTTTGTAGAACAAGTCTTTCTTAGACTCTTCTGTTAGAATCGGGGGGTTTTTGCTCAAACTCCATTCAGAGCAGTTTTTTACCCGAGTCCATTCAGAACAGTTTTTTACCCGAGTCCATTCAGAACAGTTTTTTACCCTAACTCCATTCAGAGAAGTTCTTTACTCTAATGTAATGGCAGTTTCTATACCTTCTTAAAGTCCAACTTCGATAGCCATTACTGCTCGATGATGGAATGGAGGTATAGTTTAAGCACACACCGCACTCTGAGATAACACAAACGAATCTTCCAAACGCTGTTTCTTGATTAATTGGTCTTTATTAAAGTAGCACAAATCAAGAGTAATTCATAACTTTTCGTTCTTATCAACTGTTTCTTCTTCAAACAATACAGTAAAAATCGTGTCGTCGTTTTCGTGTGGTCCTTGTGAATGTGGCAGTCGTGAGCGTGGCTGTCGTGAGCATGGCAGTCGTGAGTGTGGCAGTCATGAGTGTGGTATACGTGAGTGTGGCAGACGTGAGTGTGTCAGACATGAGTGTGGCAGTCGTGAGTGTGGTATACGTGAGTGTGGCAGATGTGAGTGTGTCAGACGTGAGTGTGGCAGTCGTCAGCGTGGCAGTCGTGAGCGTGGCAGTCGTGAGCATGGCAGTCGTGAGCGTGGCAGTCGTGAGTGTGGCAGTCGTGAGTGTGGCAGATGTGTGTGTGACAGTCGTGAGTGGCAGTCGTGAGCATGACAGTGTGAGTGTGGCAATTGTGAGTGTGGCAGTCGTGAGTGTGGCAGTCGTGAGTGTGGCAATTGTGAGTGTGGCAGTCGTGAGTGTTGTAAAAACCGTATTCTCTGCATCCTCCGAGACTAAACTGACCCACAATCTCTGTCCCTACGCTGGCCTCCTCCCATGTAGACACTCCCCATTACATATCAAATCACACCCACAAGCACGCAAAAAGGACAAAAACTAGAAATATTAAACATAACCATAATACAATGACAGTAACTAAATTAAGCGTAAATGGCTCCTACACCTTGCTTTCCCTCTCTCTCCATCCCTCCCCCTTCCCTGTTCTCCGACCAGTCCGACTGTCTCCGACTACATTCTATCTCTGTTTGCTTTGTTGTTACCTGCTCCCAGCTAACAATGATCTAGTCTACATTGTCCTCCATCCCCTTTGTTCTATTTTCACACCTTACACCTCCTTGTCTCTGTATCTCCCCCTCCCCGGACTCTCAGTTTGAAGAAGGGTCTCGACCCGAAACGTCACCTATCCATGTTCTCCACAGATGCTGCCTGACCCGCTGAGTTACTCCAGCACTCTGTGTCTACCTTCTCTCTAAACCCTTCCTATCTATATATCTGTCCAAATGTCTTTTAAAGGTGGTAATTGTACCCGCTTCTACAGACTCTGGTTCTGGGTTCTGGTTGATTACTGCACAAACACCTCATAAGTGTTTATCTCGCGCAGGTCGGCGTGAGTAGAGTAGTGATTAATTTTTGAAGTGGGCCTTTACATCACCCACTTTACATCGTCCACGGTGCGAAACCATTTGCCTTCTCCTGCACCGATTATCTATGACACCATGACTCTATCTCCACTGTGCAAATACATTTGCCTTCCTAATCCCCAAGGTCACAGTGCAAATTGCCACCTCTTTACTGTCCTCACCCATCACGATTTGCATCAAGCTGTTATTCTATATTCCTCTCCTAATACTCAGTCCAAGACTCAGAAGATTATTTGTGCTGGAATACAGGGTGAGGCTGGGCAGGCTAGGATTATATTCCTTAGAGTGCAGGAGGAGGATCTTATAGAGGAGCACAAAACCACGAGTGGAATAGACAGGGGGAATGCACAGTCTTTTACCCAGAGTAGGGGAATCAAGAACCAGAGGACACAGGTTCAAGGTGAGAGGGGAAAGATTGAATAGGATGGGAGGGATAACAGCTTCCTCTGGCAGCTCCTTCCAGATACGGACCACCCTCTGAGTCAAAATGTTGCCCCTGATGTTCCTCGTAAATCTCTCCCCTCACCATAAGCCTTCTGGTTTTTAAATCCCACCTGTCTGCATTCATAAATTCATCAGTGATAGGAGCAGAATTAGGCCATTCGGCCCATCAAGTCCACTCCGCCATTAAATCATGGCTGATCTATCTCTCCCTCCTAACCCCATTCTCCTGCCTTCTCCCCATAACCCCTGACACCCTCACTGATCAATAATCTATCTATCTCTGCCTTAAAATATCCACTGACGTCCTCCACAGCCTTGTGTGGCAAAGAATCCCACAGATTCACCACCTTCTAGTCCATCTCCCTCCAAACCTTTCCTATCTGCAACAAGCGGACGTGCCCATCTTGGTCCGGATGACCTGTAGTACAAGGCTGAGTGCAGTTTACATAAATCCTGTTGCCCCAGCTACAACAAGCCAAGTTCCATCCTGACCTCGACTGCTGTCTGTGTGGAGTTTACGCGTCATCCCTGTGACCGTGTGGGTTCCCTCCGGGAGCTCCGGTTTCCTCCCACATCCCAAAGACGTGCGGGACGTTATCTGTACCAGCAGTGCAACAATGAAATTCTTACTGAGAATCATAAAGTCCCACAGCACGGAAACAGGCCCTTCAGCCCAACTTCTCAATGCTACCCAAGCTCCCCCATCTACAGTAGTCCTCTACACCAGGGGTGGCACGGTGGCGCAGAGTTAGAGCTGCCGCCTCACAGCGCCAGAGACCCGGGTTCCATCCCGACTACGGGCACTGTCTGCAAGGAGTTTGTACGTTCTCCCCGTGACCTGCGTGGGTTTTCTCTGGGTGCTCCGGTTTCCTCCCACACTCTAAAGACGTGCAGGTTTGCGCGTTAATCAGTTTGGTAAATTGTCCCAAATGTGTGTAGGATGGTGCTAGTGCACAGGGATCGCTGGTCAGCGCACACTCGATAGCTATATATATCTCCAAACTAAACTAAACTAGAAAATTTGCCCGTGTTTGGCCCATATCATAACATTCGAGCAAAAGAGGAATGCGTGCCAATCACCTGATCCAATTTCAAAGCAACAATTGTGCCTGACAAACGACAGAATTAGGATCATAACATTTGCAGGTACTGTTGAGACATTTGGACAGGTACATGGATAGGGCAGGTTGAGATGGAAGTGGGCCAAACAACCCATGGGACCAGTGCAGTCGGTGTGGGCAGATCCTGTTTCCACGCTGTATGTCTATGACTCAATGACTGACTCTGTGACTCCGGGCTCTGCCCTGCTTGTGACTGCAGATATCCAGACCAGACCATCCCACACATGGTGAATGACTGCTGACTGAGGCTTCTCCCTGGTGGCATCAAGGCCATTCACCCAGCACCTGATGCTGCCCTGCCCTAGCCCGGCCTGGATGTCCACCCTTGGCCTACAACTTTAGGCTGTGCACACCACTCACAAGAAGAAGACTGCATGACTCTGTATTCCTCTAAAGTTTGCATATTCATGTACCTTTGGTACGTTAGTTTAGAGGTACAGCACGGAAACAGGCCCTTCGGCCCATCGAGGGACAATTTACATTTATACCAAGCCAATTAACCTACAAACCTGTGCATCTTTGGAATGTGGGAGGAAACCGGAGCACCCGGAGAAAACCCACACGGGTCACGGGGAGAACGTACAAACACCGTACAGACAGCGCCCGTAGTCGGGATGGAACCCGGGTCTCCGGCGCTGTGAGGCAGCAGCTCTACCCGCTGCACCACCGTGACCGCCCCCTGTCCAATTGTCTTTTAAATGTTACTAGACCAAGTGGACCCATTGGGCCCAAACCACTTCTGCATTGGTGCAGCACCCTCTCCTCCCCCACCTCCCCCCCCCTTCCCTCTCCCCCCCTCCCCCTCTCCCTTCTTCCCCCCTCACCCCCTCACCCCCTGCCCCCTCTCTCCCTCCTCCCCCTCCCTCCCCTCCCTCTCTCTCCCCCTCCATCCCCTTCCCCTCCCCCCCACTCCATCCTCCTCAACCCCCCTTATCCGCCCCTCCCACCCCTCCCCTCCCTTCCCCCCCTCCCCTCAATAGGAGATAGATTTAAACTTTAAAATGTGAATGACTTTAAAAATATAACGCCGATTTCAATGAAACTTCTTCCATTAGCACCAAAGGGATGACGGTGAGTAAGGTGGGCCTAACATTGTCGCGCTATCGTGTACCGATTTGGCTGTAGTTCAGGAACAAACAAACAAACAAACGAGAGCTTTAGTATCTAGATAGTAGCTGCCCCAAGTAGAGGTGGAATCAGAGGAGAGGAATGTGTGGAAGGTATTGCCTGCCTGGCCTGTGGGTAGCAGGCCGCTGGGCCCACAGATTACAGATCCCTGTGTGGACCATATCCGCTGCCATTCACCCACGGACAAAAACTAATCCTAATCCTGTTGTTCGCCAGGCACAATAGCTTCTTTGAAATGGGATTTGGTTATTGATGGACTTCCTCTTGTGCTCACTACACCACTGCAAGCCTTTGTCAGCATGCATGAAATCTGCAGCAGCAGCAGCAGTGTGCTTCAGTGCAGGCTCAGAGACTAAACCTGACACTCTAACTTCAAGTGACTCTTGCTTTCACTCTCTCTCCGTCCCTCCCCCACCCTAGTTCTCTGACCAGTCTGACTGTCCTCCTCATTACATTTTACATTGTATGCCTCGTTGTCACTTTCCCCTCAGCTAACAATGATCTAGTCTACATCTGAAGAAAGGTCTCGACCCGAAACGTCACCCATTCCTTCTCTCCACAGATGCTGCCTGACCCGCTGAGTTACTCCAGCACTCTGTTAAACGTCACCTATCCATGTTCTCCACAGATGCTGCCTGACCTGCTGAGTTACTCCAGCACTCTGTTAAACGTCACCTATCCATGTTCTCCACAGATGCTGCCTGACCTGCTGAGTTACTCCAGCACTCTGTTAAACGTCACCTATCCATGTTCTCCACAGATGCTGCCTGACCCGCTGAGTTACTCCAGTATTTTGTGTCTCCCTGGCATGTTGAGCTGACTGCCCTGGCAGGGATGAACACACAACAGAGAGGGGGGAGGAAGTGCACGATGTGCATCACAGGTCATGATGCCACGTATTACTGTGGGAAATGCAGTTGCTGTCATGAGTTTTTGTGGACATGCCCATTGCTTTGTGCTTCTGCTCCCTTGCTTACACTGCACAAGAGGATTAGTCATGTGGAATGTGGTTGAGCCAAACCCATTGAGGATTAATGACAATGTATTGCCAGTAATTAGTTTCAACGTTTAATACTCTTTCAGTTGGCTTGCATCTATATTGTTCCAGCGCCTGTCCAGGAGAGTTTATTAGCACCTCAAATCTCCACCAGTGTGTCATAGATTCAATGTCATAAGTTCATAAGCGATAGGAGCAGAATTAGGCCATTCGGCCCATCAAGTCTACTCCGCCATTCAATAATTGCCCTCTGTTGATTCATTGCTATCTGCACAAAGTGGCTGCTTGCATCTCCTTATGTCAGAGAAGACCAGAAGTCACAGGAGCAGAATTAGGCCATTCAGCCCATCGAGTCTACTCCGCCATTCAATCATGGCTGATCTATCTCTCCCTCCTAACCCCATTCTCCTGCCTTCTCCCCGTAACTCCTGACACCTGCACTGATCAAGAATCTATCTATCTCTGCCTTAAAAATATCTATTAACATTGTCTTCTATGAATTCCACAGATTCACCACCCTCTGACTAAAGAAATTCCTCCTCATCTCCTTCCGAAAGGAACGTCCTTTTACCCTGAGGCTGTGCTCTCTGGTCCTAGACTCTCCCACTGGTTGAAACATCCTCTCCACATCCACTCTATCCAGGCCGCTCACTGTTCGGTATGTTTGAATGAGGTCCCACCTCATTCTCAACCACAACCTTACAACCTCTGGTGTAATAGGTCTCTCTGCATTTGTTATCATCTTGCATTTTGCATACTTTGGGTGTGTACGATCAGGTGAATCCATAGAGCTCAGAGAGCCATCGGAACACAGCTACCAGACTTGGAGGGCATCTACAACACACGATGCCTCAGAAAAGCCACCAGCATCCACAAAGACTCTTCACACCCCTGCAACAGTCTGTTCGAACTCCTTCCAACGGGCAGACGATACAAGGCCTTCTACGCCCGCACCTCCAGACTCAGGAACAGCTTCATCCCCAGGGCCATAGCTGCTATGAACCGGTCCTGCTGAGCCGGATGGCCACAACTCATAGATCAACTTGCACTTTACCCTGTCTAAAAACTGTTACAATTGTTTCGTTTCGTTGGGTTGCTGTTGTCTAAATTACTTAAATTATTGCATCGTATGGGAGGCGCATTCCCAATCTCGTTGTACCCCTGGGTACAATGACAATAAAGATATATTGTATTGTTACGTTCATGTTGTGTATGAAAATAACTGCAGATGCTGGTACAAATCGAAGGTATTTATTTCACAAAATGCTGGAGTAACTCAGCAGGTCAGGCAGCATCTCAGGAGGGAAGGAATTTAAAGATACAGATTTAGATTTTTAGATTTAGAGATACAGCGCGGAAACAGGCCCTTCGGCCCACCGTGTCCGCGCCGACCAGTGATCCCCGCACACTAACACTATCCTACACCCACTAGGGACAATTTTTACATTTACCAAGCCAATTAACCTACAAACCTGCACGTCTTTGGAGTGTGGGAGGAAACTGAAGATCTCTGAGAAAACCCACGCAGGTCACGGGGAGAACGTACAAACTCCGTACAGACGGTGCCCGTAGTCAGGATCGAACCTGAGTCTCCAGCGCTGCATTCGCTGTAAGGCAGCAACTCTACCGCTGCGCCACCGTGGGTGACGTTTCGGGTCGAGACCCTTCTTCAGACTGATGTCAGGTGGGCGGGACAAAGGAAGCTTATGTTCATGTAGGCGCACCTGCACTGATATAAATATGAAAATAAAGCATTTGCATTTGAGTTGAGTTGAGTTTATTGTCAGGTCAGGTCAGGTACAGGAACGGCCTTTAGTTCTGAGGCCGTGACCCCAGCCGCAGGGTCGCGGAGTGGCGTAGCACAGAACCAGACATCGTTGCCCAGCCTGCCCATACCAACCGTCATGCCCCATCCACACTCGTCCCACCTGCCCACATTTGGCCCATATCCCCCTTCATATTCCCTATCCAGGTACCCGTCCAAACGTCTTTGAAATGTCATCATCGTTTCTGCCTCAACTACCTCCTCCAGCAGCACATTCTCCCAGTGTAAAGGACTGGATAATGTGAGAGGGGGGAGGTTTAAGAGGGACCTCAGCGACAACGTTTTTACTTAGTGGGTCGTCCGTATCTGGAACCAGCTGCCAGAGGAAGCTGTAGAAGAGGGTACAATTACCACTTTTAAAAGACATTCAGACAGGTATCTGGATTGGAAGGGTTTAGAGGGTGTGAGCTATAGGGAGAGATTGGAGAGAGGGAAGGAGAGTGTGGCCAGGGGGGTGTGGGTCAGTGAGAGTGTGGCCAGGGTGGTGTGGGTCAGTGAGAGTGTGGCCAGGGTGGTGTGGGTCAGTGAGAGTGTGGCCAGGGTGGTGTGGGTCAGTGAGAGTGTGGCCCGGGTGGTGTGGGTCAGTGAGAGTGTGGCCAGGGTGGTGTGGGTCAGTGAGAGTGTGGCCCGGGTGGTGTGGGTCAGTGAGAGTGTGGCCAGGGTGGTGTGGGTCAGTGATGATGCCGGCTGCCATTTTGAGGCAGTACCTCCTGTAGATCCCTTCATCTCTGGGTGTTCGAGTTACTGAACCAGATCACTACTTTGTGTTTTTACAACCTGCAAGGATGCTGCCACACAAGTGAACATTTGTTTTTGCAGTTAGACTTTGTTGTCCATCTGAGATGCCTCAGCGGTTTAGAGACATAGAAACATAGAAAACATAGGGAGGAGGCCATTTGGCACTTTGAGCCAGCACCGCCATTCATTGTGATCATGGCTGATCATCCACAATCAGCAACCCGTGCCTGCCTTCTCCCCATATCCCTTGATTCCACTAGCCCCTAGAGCTCTATCTAACTCTCTTTTAAATTCATCCAGTGAATTGTCCTCCACTGCCTTCTGTGGCAGAGAATTCCACAAATTCACAACTCTCTGGGTGAAAAGGTTCCATCTCACCTCAGTTTTAAATGGCCTCCCCTTTATTCTTAGACTATGTCCCCTGGTTCTGGACTCCCCCAACATTGGGAAAAATTTTCCTGCATCTAGCTTGTCCAGTCCTTTTATAATTTTATACATCTCTATAAGATCTCCTCTCATCCTTCTAAACTCCAGTGAATACAAGCCTAGTCTTTTCAATCTTTCCTCATCTTTCCTCATATGACAGTCCCACCATCCCAGGGACCAATCTCGTGAACCTACGCTGCACTGCCTCAATTACAAGGATGTCCTTCCACAAATTAGGAAACCAAAACTGTATACAATACTCCAGATGTGGTCTCACCAGGGCCCTTTTCAACTGCAGAAGGACCTCTTTACTCCTCTGCTCAAATCCTCTCGTTATGAAGGCCAACATGCCATTAGCTTTCTTCACTGCCTGCTGTACCTGCACGCCAACTTTCAGTGACTGGTGTACAAGGACACCCAGGTCTCGCTGCACCTCCCCCTTACCTAACCTGAGATAATAATCTGCCTCCTTGTTTTTGCCGCCAAAGTGGATAACATCACTTATTATCAGTGGTTATCATTTGCATTTTGTACACTTTGGGTGTTAATGATCAGGTAAAATGTTATGTTCATGTAGACGCACCTGAAATAATAAAGTATGAAAATGAAGCATTTGCATTTGAGTTGAGCTGAGTTTATTGTCAGGTCAGGTCAGGTAGAGGAACGGCCTTTAGTTCTGAGGCCGTGACCCCAGCCACAGGGTCACGGAGTGGCGTAGCACAGAACCATCGCGGCCCAGCCTGCCCATACCAACCATCATGCCCCATCCACACTCGTCCCACACGCCCGCATTTGGCCCATATCCCCCTTCATATTCCCTATCCAGGTACCCGTCCAAACGTCTTTTAAGTCATCATCGTTTCTGCCTCAACTACCTCCTCCAGCAGCACATTCTCCCAGTGTAAAGGACTGGATAATGTGAGAGGGGGGAGGTTTAAGAGGAACCTCAGCGGCAACATTTTCACTCAGGGGGTAGGGGTTGCCAACTTCCTCACTCCCAAATACGGGACAAGGTGACATCACCGCCCCGGGCCCCATGTGACCTCACCCAGCCAGCGCCCACGTGCTCCCGCTCCACCAATGGCGGCCGCCCGGGCCGGGAGACAGGTTGCTACGCAACCTCCGTTAGGCGGCGACCGGGCCTCCGGGCCTACACTGTCCGGGCCTACACTGTCCGGGCCTACACTGTCCAGGCCTACACTGTCCGGGCCTACACTGTCCGGGCCTACACTGTCCAGGCCTACACTGTCCGGGCCTACACTGTCCGGGCCTACACTGTCCGGGCCTACACTGTCCGGAAGGTAGATTTTAACCAGCATCTGCAGTTTTTTTCCTACTACACTGTCCGGGCAAAGTGTGTGGACCTACAGCCTCTGGGCCTACAGTGTCCGGGCCCACACAGAGAGTGGTGAGTCTGTGGAATTCTCTGCCACAGAAGGTAGTTGAGGCCAGTTCATTGGCTATATTTAAGAGTGAGTTAGATTTGGCCCTTTTTGCTAAAGGGATCGGGGGTATGGAGAGAAGGCAGGTACAGGCTACTGAGCTGGATGATCAGCCATGATCATATTGCAGGCTCGAAGGGCCGAATGGCCTACTCCTGCACCTATTTTCTATGTTTCTATGTTTCTATGTCTACAGTGTCCGGGCCTACAGCACCCCCCGGGATAAGGGCGGTCCCGTACGGGACAAATCAATGTAGCCCAAAATACGGGATGTCCTGGCTAATACGGGACAGTTAGTGACCTTACTCAGAGGGTCGTCCGTATCTGGAACCAGTTGCCAGAGGAAGCTAAAGGTATCTGGATAGGAAGGGTTTAGAGGGATATGGGCCAAATGCAGGTAATTGGGACTAGTCCAGAATGCCAACTTGGTCGAGGTGCAGGACGTAGGCAGAAGGGCCTGTTTCTATGCTGGACAGCTCTGTGACTCTGTGCCTCTGGTGATGTTACTAAGTATTGCTTGTGATCCAAGGAGAGATAGCTGAATGGACAGCACATTGGCTTCATGGAAGGAAGCAGAGGGTGATGGTGGAAGGTTGCTTCTCGGACTGGAGGCCTGTGACTAGTGGTGAGCCTCAGGGTTCGGTGCTGGGCCCGCTACTGTTTGTCATCTACATCAGTGATTTGGATGTGAACACACAGGGCAAGATTAGCACGTTTGCTGATGATACAAAAGTGGGTTGTTTTGCAGATAGTGAAGATGGTTGTGAATGGTAGGCCTCTGGGTAGTGTTGTAGAGCAGAGGGATCTAGGAGTGCAGGTGCATGGTTCCTTGAAGGTCGAGTTGCAGGTAGACTGGGTGGTCAAAAAGGCTTTTGGCACATTGGCCTTCATCAGTCAGAGTAATGAGTTTAGAAGTTGGGAGGTCATGTTGCAGTTGTATAAGACGTTGGTGAAGCTGCATTTAGAATATTGTGTTCAGTTCTGGGCACCATGTTATAGGAAAGATGTTGTCAAGCTGGAAAGGGTTCAGAAAAGATTTACGAGGATGTTGCCAGGACTAGAGGGTGTGAGCTACAGGGAGAGGTTGGAGAGAGGGAATGAGATTGTGGACAGGGTGGTGTGGGTCAGTGAGAGTGTGGCCAGGGTGGTGTGGGTCAGTGAGAGTGTGGCCAGGGTGGTGTGGGTCAGTGAGAGTGTGGCCAGGGTGGTGTGGGTCAGTGAGAGTGTGGCCAGGGTGGTGTGGGTCAGTGAGAGTGTGGCCAGGGTGGTGTGGGTCAGTGAGAATGTGGCCAGGGTGGTGTGGGTCAGTGAGAGTGTGGCCAGGGTGGTGTGGGTCAATGAGAGAGTGGCCAGGGTGGTGTGGGTCAGTGAGAGTGTGGCCAGGGTGGTGTGGGTCAGTGAGAGTGTGGCCAGGGTGGTGTGGGTCAGTGAGAGTGTGGCCAGGGTGGTGTGGGTCAGTGAGAGTGTGGCCAGGGTGGTGTGGGTCAGTGAGTGTGTGGCCAGGGTGGTGTGGGTCAGAGAGAGTGTGGCCAGGGTGGTGTGGGTCAGTGAGTGTGTGGCCAGGGTGGTGTGGGTCAGAGAGAGTGTGGCCAGGGTGGTGTGGGTCAGTGATGATGCCGGCTGCCATTTTGAGGCAGTACCTCCTGTAGATCCCTTCATCCCTGGGTGTTCGAGTTACTGAACCAGATCAGCACTTTGTGTTTTTACAGCCGATAGACAATAGGTGCAGGAGGAGGCCATTCGGCCCTTCGAGCCAGCATTGCCATTCAATGTGATCATGGCTGATCATTCTCAATCAGTACCCCGTTCCTGCCTTCTCCCCATACCCCCTGACTCCGCTATCATTAAGAGCTCTATCTAGCTCTAGCCTGCAAGGATGCTGCCACACAAGTGAACGTTTGTTTTTGCAGTTAGACTTTGTTGTCCATCTAGGATGCCTGTGCGGTTTATTTCACGGTATTACCCACAAACGTTTGAATAGTCATCCAGTAAATGACGATGGGCAGTGTGCTTTAAGGTTACATTCTAAGCCAGCGAAGGCTTTGATGATCTAACCTGCAAACATTCTTTGCAACGTGCAACACGGCCTCTTATCAACAGCGTGTTACCATGCACGCTTTCATTATTAGTTGGGAATAAACTGATTAAATATTTCTGTTGTCATCTCAATGAAATAGTGTTGTTAATATCCTCATTCATTATTGGCGTCAGAGCATCATTATACACCGACCAGCCACAACACCATGACCTGATGAACCAAAACATTATGCCCACCTGCCTAATATGCTGTTGGTCCTCCGTGTGCAGCCCCATACGCAGCAGGGTGCGATGCACTGTGTATTGTGACACATTCCTCCCGTGACCACCATCAACATGTTCTGTGACTTGTGCCACAGTCGACCTTCTGTCGGTTCGGACCAGACGGGATAGCCTTCGTTGCCCTCGCGCATCGATGAGCCTTGGGCGCCCAACACCCTGTCTGTCGCCGGTTTGTGGTTTGTCCCTCCTCGGACCACTGTCGGTCGGTACTCACCATTGCTGACCGGGAGATGCTCTGACCCAGATGCTTTTCACACAGAGGGTGGTGGGTGTATGGAACAAGCTGCCACAGGAGGTAGTTGAGGCTGGGATTATCCCATCGTTTAAGAAACAGCTGGACAGGTACATGGATAGTACAGGTTTGGAGGGATATGGACCAAGCGCAGGCAGGTGGGACTAGTGTAGCTGGGACATGCTGGCTGGTGTGGGCAGGTTGGGCTGAAGGGCCTGTTTCCACACTGTATCACTCTGTGACTCTGACTAGTGTAGCTGGGACATGTTGTCCGATGTGGGCAGGTTGGGGAAGGGCCTATTTCCACACTGTATCACTCTGTGACTCTGTGACCCTATGACTCTATCCCACACACAAACCGTGCTGACTGTCACTCACCACTCTTGCTGTTCCAAATGCAGGTGAATGCTTGGACTCAGCGACCTGTTGTTCCGCGGCATGTCCCTGTGCTCGTTGTAAATGCTGGCACAACGTTCCCCACCCACCTGCCCGCTCGTGCCTGAGCCAAGGCTGCAGGAGTTGTCAATCTCTGCCAAGTTACAGCTCAACAAATCCAACAACCAGAGACAGACATTACTTCAATATTAGTAAAGTCTGATGGCCCTGCTACTTTGCAAACTCCTCCTTACTAGGCTTGCCAACTACCTCACTCCCAACTACGGGACAAGGTGACGTCACTGCCCCGCGCCCCACGTGACCTCACCCAGCCAGCGGCCACGTGCTCCCGCTCCACTAATGGCGGCCGCCCGTGCCGGGAGGCGGGTTGATACGCAACCTCCGTTAGGCGGCGCCCGGGCCTCCGGACCTACACTGTCCGGGCCTACACTGTCCGGGCCTACAGCGTCCGGGCCTACAGCGTCCGGGCCTACACTGTCCGGGCCTACACTGTCCGGGCCTACAGCGTCCGGGCCTACACTGTCTGGGCCTACACTGTCCGGCCCTACAGCGTCCGGGCCTACACTGTCCGGGCCTACACTGTCCGTGCCTACAGCGTCCGGGCCTACACTGTCCGGACCTACACTGTCCGTGCCTACAGTGTCCGGGCCTACACTGTCCGGACCTACACTGTCCGGGCCTACACTGTCCGGGCCCACACTGTCCGTGCCTACAGCGTCCGGGCCTACAGCGTCCGGGCCTACAGCGCCCCCTGGGCCTACACTGTCCGTGCCTACACTGTCCGGGCCTACACTGTCCGGGCCTACACTGTCCGGGCCTACACTGTCCGGGCCTACACTGTCCGGGCCAACACTGTCCGGACCTACACTGTCCGGGCCTACACTGTCCGGACCTACAGCGCCCCCCCGGGCCTAATACAGAACAAGGGTGGTTCCGTACGGGACAAACCAATATAGCCCAAATATATGGGACGTCCCGGCTAATACGGGCCAGTTGCTACCCTACCCCTTGCCCCTCCCCCTTGCCCCTCCCCCTTGCCCCTACCCCTTGCCCCTCCCCCTTGCCCCTACCCCTTGCCCCTCCCCCTTGCCCCTACCCCTTGCCCCTACCCCTTGCCCCTCCCCCTTGCCCCTACCCCTTGCCCCTCCCCACTCTGTCACCCAGCGTTCGGAGGACAAGTTAATGAGCATTTTTAAGGCAGGGATAGATAGATTCTTGATTAGTACGGGTATTATTCTTAAACTGTGGCCCCTGGTTCTGGACTCCCCCAACATTGGGAACATGTTTCCTGCATCTAGCTTGTCCAGTCCTTTTATAATTTTATACGTCTCTATAAGATCCCCTCTCATCCTTCTAAACTCCAGTGAATACAAGCCTAGTCTTTCCAATCTTTCCCCATACGACAGTCCTCATATGAGCACAGGGATCTTTCCGTTCACAGGTAACGTCACTCCTGAGGCATTGTGTACGTGTTTGCTGTCGAGCCCCAGCCCCCACTGCCCTGATGGAGGTACACAAACACCCTGACACCCCCACACCAAGGGCACACTCGCTAGTCGGTGCGGACTCTGTTTTGAGGCAGTGTATCCTTGTTGAACTGCGAAACAGTTAATTACAAGTGTCGACCTGGCAAAAGTATTTGGCAGCCGATGTTCATGGTTCAAACAGCTGACAAGTGGTGGTGTTTTACAAGGGAGAGTGAGAGTTCAATGCTTGCGTGTTCCAGTGAGAGTGAAAGGCATCGAGCAAACACAAACAACTGCGCAGTGGTGCAGTGGTAGGAACTGCAGATGCTAATTCACAGTGGTGCAGTGTAGAGTCACTGCCTCCAAGCCCACAGTGGTGCAGCAGTAGTGCAGTGGTGCAGTGGTGCAGCGGTAGTGCAGTGGTGCAGCAGTAGGGCAGTGGTGCAGCAGTAGGGCAGTGGTGCAGCGATAGAGCAGTGGTGCAGCAGTAGGGCAGTGGTGCAGCGGTAGGGCAGTGGTGCAGCAGTAGGGCAGTGGTGCAGCAGTGGTGCAGTGGTGCAGCAGTAGGGCAGTGGTGCAGCAGTAGGGCAGTGGTGCAGCAGTATGGCAGTGGTGCAGCAGTAGGGCAGTGGTGCAGCAGTAGGACAGTGGTGCAGCAGTAGTGCAGTGGTGCAGTGGTGCAGCAGTAGTGCAGTGGTGCAGTGGTGCAGCGGTAGTGCAGTGGTGCAGCAGTAGTGCAGCAGTAGTGCAGTGGTGCAGCAGTAGTGCAGTGGTGCAGCGGTGCAGTAGTGTAGTGGTGCAGCGGTGCAGTGGTGCAGCAGTAGGGCAGTGGTGCAGCAGTAGGGCAGTGGTGCAGCGGTAGTGCAGTGGTGCAGTGGTAGGGCAGTGGTGCAGCGGTGCAGTAGTGCAGTGGTGCAACAGTAGGGCAGTGGTGCAGCGGTAGGGCAGTGGTGCAGTGTAGAGTCACTGCCTCGAAGCCCACAGTGGTGCAGCGGTAGGGCAGTGGTGCAGCAGTAGTGCAGCGGTGCAGCGGTAGAGCAGTGGTGCAGCAGCAGTGCAGTGATGCAGCGGTAGGGCAGTGGTGCAGCAGTAGTGCAGTGGTGCAGCAGTAGTGCAGTGGTGCAGCGGTAGAGCAGTGGTGCAGCGGTAGAGCAGTGGTGCAGTGGTGCAGCAGTAGGGCAGTGGTGCAGCGGTAGGGCAGTGGTGCAGCAGTAGGGCAGTGGTGCAGCAGTAGGGCAGTGGTGCAGCGGTAGGGCAGTGGTGCAGCAGTAGGGCAGTGGTGCAGCGGTAGGGCAGTGGTGCAGCAATAGGGCAGTGGTGCAGCAGTAGGGCAGTGGTGCAGCGGTAGGGCAGCGGTAGTGCAGTGGTAGTGCAGTGGTGCAGTAGTAGAGTTGCTGCCTCCAAGCCCACTGGTGCAGCGGTAGAGCAGTGGTGCAGCGGTAGATCAGTAGGGCAGTGGTGCAGCAGTAGGGCAGTGGTGCAGCGGTGCAGCGGTGCAGCGGTAGTGCAGTGGTGCAGTAGTAGAGTTGCTGTCTCCAAGCCCACAGTGGTGCAGCGGTAGAGTTGCTGCCTTGAAGCCCGCGAGACCAGGTAACATCCCGGTGAATCTCTGCTGCACCTTTCCAACAGGACGTCCTACCTGCAGCGGGGTGACCAGGGCTAGTGTTTGGTTTAGTTTAGTTTATTGCCACGTGTTTATTACAACGAAAAGCTATTTGTTGTGTACTATAAAGTCAGCGGAAAGACTGCACATGATTACAATCGAGCCGTTCACAGCGTAAGGTAATCCGTTACATGATCAGAGAAGCTCGCGGTCCCTGGTTAGAGACCGACTTCGGATCTCCAAACCGTGGGAGCTTCGATCGCCCCGAGTTGGGGGCTTTAATCGCCCCGACCGCGGGAGAATAAAGAGGATGAAGCTTAGACTTATCGAAACGTATAAGATTATTAAGGGGTTGGACATGTTAGAGGCAGGAAACATGTTCCCAATGTTGGGGGAGTCCAGAACCAGGGGCCACAGTTTAAGAATAAGGGGTCGGCCATTTAGAACTGAGATGAGGAAAAACTTTTTCAGTCAGAGAGTTGTGAATCTGTGGAATTCTCTGCCTCAGAGGGCAGTGGAGGCCAATTCTCTGAATGCATTCAAGAGAGAGTGGGATAGAGCTCTTAAGGATAGCGGAGTCAGGGGGTATGTGGAGAAGGCAGGAACGGGGTACTGATTGAGAATGATCAGCCATGATCACATTGAATGGCGGTGCTGGCTCGAAGGGTCGAATGGCCTCCTCCTGCACCTATTGTCTATTGTCTATTGACTTTTTGGCTTCTATCACAGTGAGGAATGTGAGGAATCTGCTGTGGTGGATGTTTATGGTGATCTTTATGTAGTTGTCTGGTTGCTTTTTTTAGTATGGCTGTACTGTAATTCGAATATCACTGTTCCTTAATCGGTACACGTGACAATAAACTGACCTTGAGACCTTGAAACCTTGAATAACGTTTAGTTCAAGGTAAAAATTATCACTGTTTGGTAATAACGGATGACCTTACACTGTAAAGGGCTCGATTCTAAACTAAACTAAACTAAACTAGTCCTGGTGACCCAGATGCAGGAAGGATATCATTATCACTGTACCTCGGTACACGTGACATTAAACTAAACTAAACTCAACTGAAGTAAGATTCAGAAGATCGCTCCTTTACCCTCCTTTGAATTCCAGTCACAGTCACTTCTCTTACACTATCTGAACGTGACTCTGAATTGGTACCGGATCTTACGTTTAGCTGGCCAGGTTTGCCAAAAGCTATTTGTTACGTGCTTACCAGTCAGTGGAAAGATAATAAATGATTAAAATGCAGTCGTTTACATTGTACAGATACACGACAAAGGGGATAATGTTTTGTGCAAGGTAAGTCCGATTAAAGATAGACCGAGGGTCTCCAATGAGATAGAGGGGATTGCACTGTCAACCTCCCCGTGGTGACCCCTGTCAACTGACCTCAGTCAGGTGAACGACAACAAACATGGACAGCAGAAGCAGAAGCAGCTTCATAACTTCTGCCGCCTCAAACGCAAGAAGTAGATGAGGCAGACTGTAGCTCTCTAGTTATCAGTAGGATGGTTCAGTTGCCTGATAACAGAATTAGGGTTCAGATTAGTACTCCAGATGTGGTCTCACCAGCACTGGCCAACAGTTCCTCTGTTTTTGTTATTTTAAGTATGTGTTAAAGTATGTTTTAGTGTTTCTTGGTTGGTTTTATGTGGGGGGGAGGGGGGGGAGTTGGGGAAACTGTTTTTCAATCTCTTACCTCGACGGAGATGTGATGTTTCTCCGTGTCGTATCTCCGTCCCCACTGCGGCCTAGCGTCGAGGAGTTGGCGGCCTTTCTTGGAGACCGGCCCGGCGCTTCATGCCGCGGGCTTTAACATGGCGGAGCTTGCGATCCTTTGCCGGGGATAGACTGCGGAGAGCTCCAACCGCGGGGCCTGTGGACTTTAACACCGTGAAGCCCGTGGTCTCTGGTGAGAAGAAGCCGACTCGGGAGCTCCGTGCCGCGGGGAGTTCAACCGTCCCGACACGGGGAGTTCCGATCGCCCCGACGCGAGGGCTTCGGACAGTCGGCAGCGGCGACTGTGAACAGTTCAACAGCCCCGACCGCGGGTGGACAAAGAGGAAGATGGTTGGACTTTATTACCTTCCATCACAGTGAGGAATGTGGAACCCGCTGTGGTGGATGTTCATGGTAAGTTCTATACTGCTATCATTGAGTCCGTCCTCACCTTCTCAATCATGGTCTGGTTTGGTTCAGACACCAAGCACGACATCCGGAGGCTGCAACGGATCGTTCGCACAGCTGAGAAGGTTGTTGGCTGCAACCTTCCCCCCATTGACGAACTGTACACTGCAAGGGCCAGGAAGCGAGCGGGCAAGATCATCTCTGACCCCTCTCACCCTGGCCACAAACTCTTTGAAGCACTTCCCTCTGGAAGGCGACTCCGGACTGTCAAAGCAGCCACAGCCAGACATCAAAACAGCTTTTTTCCACGAGTGTTAGTTCTACTCAATAACTAAAGTCTGTAGTCTCTTTTTTGCTCTGGTTTATTTTCACCCACATGTTTAGACCGTAATGGTGTATCCTTATTGTTTTGATGTTTATGCTTTATTCTTAATTGTTAACTGTATGTTTGTGTTGTCATTTGTGAGCGGAGCACCAAGGCACATTCCTTGTATCTGCACATACTTGGCCAATAAATTTATTCATTCATTTTATTTTATGTGGCTGTGTGTCTTGTTGCTTTTCACTTAGTATGGATGTATGGTAACTCAAATTTCACTGCACCTTAATTGGTGCACGTGACAATAAACTGATCTTGAAATAAGAATAAGGGGTCGGCCATTTAGAGCGGAGATGAGGAAAAACTTTTTCATTGAGAGAGTTGTGAATCTATGGAATTCTCTGCCTCCGAAGGCAGTGGAGGCCAATTCTCTGAATGCATTCAAGAGAGAGCTAGATAGAGCTCTTAAGGATAGCGGAGTCAGGGGGTATGGGGAGAAGGCAGGAACGGGGTACTGATTGAGAATGATCAGCCATGATCACATTGAATGGCGGTGTTGGCTCAAAGGGCCGAATGGCCTCCTCCTGCACCTATTGTCTATTGCACTCCTAGATTCCTCTGCTCTACAACACTCCCCAGAGGCATACCATTCACTGTGTAGGTCCAGCCCATGTTAGGCTTCTCAAAAATGCATCACCTCACATTTCTCTGTATTAAATTCCATCAACCATTCCTCCGCCCACCTGGCCAATCGATCGAGATCTTGCTGCAATCATTCACAAGGTTGTGGTCACAGAGATTGTGGTCTGAGGGGCCTGGCCCTGTGCTGTGATGCTCCATGTTCTCTGTCCCCTGTTCCATATTCTATGAGACTAGCTGGCCCCTTGGTGTGATCTTGTTGATATGTGTGCTGGCTGGCTGCCACAGTGCAGGGCAGATCTGTACGTATCGTCAGGTGGAATCCAAACCTGTTTGAGCGGTCTCTGGGTGATATCTCTGGGCCTGGTAACTACATGCAAATGGCTTGGAGTCTCTGAAGAAGGACCACTGTAATGTGAAGCATTCACACAACAACAATGATCCGGGTGATGTGAAACATAGAAAATAGGTGCAGGAGTAGGCCATTCGGCCCTTCGAGCCTGTACGCACCGCCATTCAATATGATCATGGCTGATCATCCAGCTCAGTAGCCTGTACCTGCCTTCTCTCCATACCCCCCGATCCCTTTAGCAAAAAGGGCCACATCTAACTCCCTCTTAAATATAGCCAATGAACTGGCCTCAACTACCTTCTGTGGCAGAGAATTCCACAGACTCACCACTCTCTGTGTGAAGAAATGTTTTCTCATCTCGGTCCTAAAAGACTTCCCCCTTATCCTTAAACTGTGACCCCTGGTTCTGGACTTCCCCAACATCGGGAACAATCTTCCCGCATCTAGCCTCTCCAACCCCTTAAGAATTTTATATGTTTCTATAAGATCCCCCCTCAGTCTTCTAAATTCCAGCGAGTATAAGCCAGGCGGGGAGTGGGCTGGGCAGAGAGCCCAGAGAGCCCACATCCAGGTGATGTGGGCGGAGAGTGGGCTGGGGCAGAGAGCCCAGAGAGCCCACATCCAGGTGATGTGGGTGGGGAGTGGGCTGGGCAGAGAGCCCAGAGAGCCCACATCCAGGTGATGTGGGCGGGGAGTGGGCTGGGCAGAGAGCCCAGAGAGCCCACATCCAGGTGATGTGGGCAGGGAGTGGGCTGGGCAGAGAGCCCAGAGAGCCCACATCCAGGTGATGTGGGCAGGGAGCGGGCTGGGCAGAGAGCCCAGAGAGCCCACATCCAGGTGATGTGGGCGGGGAGTGGGCTGGGCAGAGAGCCCAGAGAGCCCACATCCAGGTGATGTGGGCAGGGAGTGGGCTGGGCAGAGAGCCCAGAGAGCCCACATCCAGGTGATGTGGGCAGGGAGCGGGCTGGGCAGAGAGCCCAGAGAGCCCACATCCAGGTGATGTGGGCAGGGAGCGGGCTGGGCAGAGAGCCCAGAGAGCCCACATCCAGGTGATGTGGGTGGGGAGTGGGCTGGGCAGAGAGCCCAGAGAGCCCACATCCAGGTGATGTGGGTGGGGAGTGGGCTGGGCAGAGAGCTGGGCAGAGAGCCGGGCATTATTGGGAAACCAGAGCAGGTGACAACCCATTTCCTCAGAACTTGGCAGCTAAGATCGGGAAGATGTGCAGATGCTCCGTGTGGAAAAGGAATATAAAATCAGCAGAGGCTTAGATAGGGTAGATAGTCAGAACCTTTACCCCAGGATGGAAATCTGGGGACTGACTTGTAGCCCTGCTCAACAGCCAAACGTCAGCAGCCTCCTTTTGCTCTGGTATTTTATTTCATTCACATATTTAAACTATCACGTTTTATTCTTAACATTTTAACAATAGACAATAGACAATAGGTGCAGGAGGAGGCCATTCAGCCCTTCGAGCCAGCACCGCCATTCACCGTGATCATGGCTGATCATCCACAATCAGTACCCCGTTCCTGCCTTCTCCCCATACCCCCTGACTCCGCTATCTTTAAGAGCTCTATCTTGAAAGCATCCAGATAATTGGCAGAGAATTCCACAGATTCACAACTCGCTGACTGAAAACATTTTTCCTCATCTCCGTTCTAAATGGCCGACCCCTTATTCTTAAACTGTGGCCCCTTGTTCTGGACTCCCTCAACATTGGGAACATGTTTCCTGCCTCTAACATGCCCAATCTCCACTGCCTTCTGTAGCAGAGAATCCCACAAACTCACAACTCCTCACCTCAGTTTTAAATGGCCTCCCCTTTATTCTTAGACTGTGACCCCTGGTTCTGGACTCCCCCAACATTGGGAACATTTTACCTGCATCTAGCTTGTCCAGTCCTTTTATAATTTTATACGTCTCTATAAGATCCCCTCTCATCCTTCTAAACTCCAGTGAATACAAGCCCAGTCTTTCTAATCTTTCCTCATATGACAGTCCCGCCATCCCAGGGATTAACCTGGTGAACCTACGCTGCACTGCCTCAATAACAAGGACGTCCTTCCTCAAATTGGGAGACCAAAACTGCGCACAATACTCCAGGTGTGGTCTCACTAGGGCCCTGTACAACTGCAGAAGGACCTCTTTGCTCCTGTACGTTATGAAGGCCAACATTCCATTGGCTTTCTTCACTGCCTGCTGTACCTGCATGCTTCCTTTCAGTGACTGATGCACTAGGACACCAAGGTCTTGTTGTACGTCCCCTTTAGCTAACCTGACACCATTGAGAGCACAGTGCAAGATCACAATATGTTATTCCACACACATTATATATCCTGCCACCACTTTGTTAATTATGCACCCGGATTATTTGCACATAAACTTTGCATAATCTCATTCCAAGAATGGCTTCAGTTCTGCTGCCATTTGAATATTTCCCACGCTCCCCAAACCCCCAGAGTCCACTAGTTCAGTGCATCATCATCACGAGTGCAGAGATACAGCAAGCAGCTCTGCACACTGCCGAGAGACCCCCCCCTCCCCCCCGTGTACAACCACACCGATGTCCAATGACCCACCCCCCCCCCGTGTACAACCACACCGATGTCCAATGACCCCTCCCCCCCAGTACAACCACACCGATGTCCAATGACCCCCTCCCTGTGTATAACCACACCGATGTCCAATGACCCACCCCCCCCAGTACAACCACACCGATGTCCAATGACCCCCTCCCTGTGTACAACCACACCGATGTCCAATGACCCCCCCATGTACAACCACACCGATGTCCAATGACCCCCCCAGTACAACCACACCGATGTCCAGCGACCCCCCCCAGTACAACCACACCGATGTCCAGCGACCCCCCCAGTACAACCACACCGATGTCCAATGACCCACCCCCCCCTGTGTACAACCACACCGATGTCCAATGACCCACCCCCCCCAGTACAACCACACCGATGTCCAGCGACCCCCCCAGTACAACCACACCGATGTCCAATGACCCACCCACCCCAGTACAACCACACCGATGTCCAATTACCCCCCCAGTACAACCACACCGATGTCCAATGACCCACCCCCCCCAGTACAACCACACCGATGTCCAATGACCCACCCCCCTGTGTACGTGGAAACGTGTCCATAGGCAGGAGAGTTTTACTGTCACACTAGACCAAGTCCACCCCTTGGGCCCAAACCTCTCCTGCATTGGTGCAGCATCCCCTCCTCCCCTCCCCCATCCCTCCTCCCCTCCCCATCCCCTCTCCCCTTCCCCCCTCAGCCCCCCTCCCCTCTCGCCCCTCCCCATTACCTCCCCCCACTCCATCCCCCTTCCCTCCCTCCACACCCTCCCCTCCCCCTTCCCCACCACTCCACCCCCCTCAGCCCCCCTCCCCTCTCACCCCTCCCCACTCCATCCCCCTTCCCTCCCTCCACACCCTCCCCTCCCCTCCCCTCCCCCTCCCCTCCCCCTTTCCCCCTCCCCACCACTCCACCCCCCTCAACCCCCCTTAGCCATAGGCCAGATCTACAGATACAATGCACATCCAGGAACCTGAACCTTCATCAAGTCCCGTTGATGAAGACAGGTTTGTGGATCCTCATCCTTCCTCTTCTAAAGCCAGCAATCAGTTCCTTGGTTTTACTGACGTTGAGATCAAGGTTGTTGTTCTGGCACCTTGTGGTCAGGCGATCGATCTCCCACCTATACTCTGGCCTGTCATCATCCAACAGTGTGTGGTGTGGTAGCAGGATTCGCAGATACTTGTAGAATCCGACAGGGACCGACCGCGATGAGAATGCTCCTGCTGCGGCCCCTCGATCAACACCTCTGCCTCTCTGCTTCTCCACTGCTGAGTATGCCCGTGCAGTATGGGAGCGCTCAGCTCATGCAAGGAAGATTGATCCTGTGCTCAACACAAGCTGTCGATGCATCAGTGGATGCATGAAACCTACCAAGACTGACAACATCTACCAACTCCCTGGCACCAGAAGAGCTGTAACCAATCAAACAGAACGCCTCAGACAATCAGAGGGTGAAAGACCCCCCTATATGACCACCCTTTGCTACCTCAGCGTTTGAAATCACACAGAAGTTTCCTCTCTTCTGTCCATCCCCTGGACTGCAGTGCATCGTCCAGAAGCTCAAACTCTGGGAAGAGAGACGAGAGAAATCTCTGGAAGACGTTTACATGGCAATCGACCCCTCTGAGAAACTCCCACCAGGTTCCGCCCTACCGTGGACAACCTGGCGCAGTCTCAACAGACTGAGGACAGGCACGGGGAGGAGCAAATCAAACATGTTGACGTGTGGATACACTGAAGATATGGCAGACTGCGAGTGTGGACGGGGCATCCAGACTATGGAACATCACCCTGAGTACCGACACACCACAGGGCTGTGTTCTGAGCCCCATGCTCTACTCCCTCTTCACACACGACTGTGTTCCTGCATTCAACACCAACACAACGGTGATCGGGTTTATCACAACCTGATAACAACCTGTCCCTAAATACCACCAAGACCAAGGAGCTGATCATCAACTTCCGTAGGTCACATAACGGGGAATATGCCCCGATCTCTATCAACGGGGACAGTGTGGAGAGAGTGTCCAGCTTCAAGTTTCTGGGCACTCACATTTCGGAGGACCTAACATGGTCCAATAACACTGCTGCGCTGGTCAAGAAGGCACAGCAACGACTGTTCTACCTAAGAACACTGAAAAAGTCTGGTCTACCCCAACAGCTGCTGACGACCTTCTACCGCTGCACCATAGAGAGCATCCTAACGCATGGCATCCCTGTGTGGTACCTCAGCTGCACGGAGGCAGAAAGGAAAGCTCTACAGCGGGTAGTTAATAGAGCTCAGAGGACCATCAGAACACAGCTACCAGACTTGGAGGGCATCTACAACACACGATGCCTCAGAAAAGCCACCAGCATCCACAAAGACTCCTCACACCCCTGCAACAGTCTGTTCGAACTTCTATCATCGGGCAGACGATACAAGGCCTTCTACGCCCGCACCTCCAGACTCAGGAACAGCTTCATCCCCAGGGCCATAGCTGCTATGAACCGGTCCTGCTGAGCCGGATGGCCACAACGCATAGTGAACCGGCACAGATCTACTTGCACTTTATTCTGTTTTAAAACTGTTCTAATTTTGTTAAAATTTTTGGATTTTAGATTTAGGGATAAAGCACAGAATAACAGAATAACAGAACTTTATTGTCATTCGGTATAAATACCGAACAAAATTTCAGCAGTCACAAAACACAGCAAAAAAGAAAAGAACACAGGACACCCGACCCCAACACAAACATCCATCACAGTGACTCCAAACACCCCCTCACTGTGATGGAGGCAACAAAACTTCCACTCTCTTCCCCCCACGCCCACGGACAGACAGCTCGACCCCTACCGAGGCGACCGACACGCACAGCCCCCGCAAGGGGATGGAAGGCCCCGCGGCCGAGCCGCACCGGGCACCGAAACGTCCCGCGGTCGAGCCGCGCCGGCGATGTTAAGTCCAGCGGCCGAGCCGCGCCGGGCGATGGAAGGCCCCGCGGCCGCTGCTAAGTCCCGCGGCCGAGCCGCACCGGGCACTGAAACGTCCTGTGGCCGAGCCGCGCCGGGCGATGGAAGGCCCCGCGGCCGAGCCGCACCGAGCGCTGAAACGTCCCGCGGCCGAGCCGCGCCGGGCACTGTTAGGTCCCGCGGCCGAGCTGCGCCGGCGATGTTAAGTCCAGCGGCTGAGCCGCGCCGAGCGATGGAAGGCCCCGCGGGCGATGGAAGGCCCCGCGGCCGAGCTGCACCGGCGATGTTAAGTCCAGCGGCCGAGCCGCGCCGGGCGATGGAAGGCCCCGCGGGCGATGGAAGGCCCCGCGGCCGAGCTGCGCCCCGGGGAAGAGACCTAATAAAAGAAGGTTCCCCCACCCCCCGCCCCACCCCACCCCCCACCCCCCACACATACACAGCCAAAAACAGAAACAAAAACCATCCCAACACCGACACAAACAAAAAAAAAGAAAAAAAGACAAACAGACTGGCAGAGAGCCGCAGCCGTTAGGCGCAGCCACACGTGACTGTGACGCCACACGTGACTGTGACGCCACACGTGACTGTGACGCCACACGTGACTGTGACGCCACACGTGACTGTGACGCCACACGTGACTGTGACGCCACACGTGACTGTGACGCCACACGTGACTGTGACGCCACACGTGACTGTGACGCCACACGTGACTGTGACGCCACACGTGACTGTGACGCCACACGTGACTGTGGCGCCACACGTGACTGTGGCGCCACACGTGACTGTGGCGCCACACGTGACTGTGACGCCACACGTGACTGTGACGCCACACGTGACTGTGACGCCACACGTGACTGTGACGCCACACGTGACTGTGACGCCACACGTGACTGTGACGCCACACGTGACTGTGACGCCACACGTGACTGTGACGCCACACGAAACAGGCCCTTCGGCCCACCGGGTCCGCGCCGCCCAGCGATCCCCGCACATTAACACTATCCAAGCCAATTAACCTACAAACCTGCACGTCTTTGGAGTGTGGGAGGAAACCGAAGATCTCGGAGAAAACACAGGCAGGTCACAGGGAGAACGGACAAACTCCGTACAGACAGCACCCGTAGTCGGGATGGAACCCGGGTCTCCGGCGCTGCATTCGCTGTAAGGCCGCAACTCTACCGCCGCGCCACCGTGACGTTTTTCTCTGGGCTGTCTAAATTTATGCTGACTAGCTAATTAATTTATTGCATCGTATGGGAGGCGCATTCCCAATCTCGTTGTACCCCTGTACAATGACAATAAAGATGTATTGTATTGTATTGTGACATGCTGCATGACACACGCACTGTAAAGGATCTTGCAGAGGCCAAATACGTGGCACTGACATTTGCTCGCTATTGGCAAACAGCTGTGTGATGACAGGAAATAATAATAATAATTCATCCAACAACCTGTGATTTTAACGATAGAGTTGGAACTGTGTGTGTCTCCACAGTCATGTGGCCCTCACAGAGTGCTGGAGTAACTCAGTGGGTCAGGCAGCATCTGTGGAGAACATGGATAGGTGACGTTTCACAGAGTGCTGGAGTAACTCAGTGGGTCAGGCAGCATCTGTGGAGAACATGGATAGGTGACGTTTCACAGAGTGCTGGAGTAACTCAGTGGGTCAGGCAGCATCTGTGGAGAACATGGATAGGTGACGTTTCGAGACCTTTCTTCAGACTTGGAAATCCACACTTGGAACGCCCCCTCCCCTGACATCAGTCTGAAGAAGAGTCTCGACCCGAAACGTCACCCATTCCTTCTATCCAAAGATGCTGCCTGACCTGCTGAGTTACTCCAGCATTTTGTGCCTAACTTCAGTCTTATACCCAGAGCAGGGGAATCAAGAAGCACAGGACATGTGTTTAAGATGAGAGGGGAAAGATTTAATAGGAACCTGAGGGGCACTTTTTCACACAGAGGGTGGTGGGTGTGTGGAACGAGCTGACAGAGGAGATAGTTGAGGCTGGGACTATAACAACATTTAAAAATCAGTTAGACAGGTACATGGATAGGACAGGTTTGGAGGGATATATATATGTATACTAGACCAAGAACCAAACCTCTCCTGCATTGGTGCAGCACCCTCTCCTCCGCCTCTCCCCCTCACCTATACCCCCCCCCCCGCCCCCTCCCCTCCCCCCCCACTCACCCACTCCATCCCCCTCAACCCTCCTTATCCCCCCCTACCCCCCCCCCCCCCCCCCGGCCCACAATGTCCATGATGCCAAGACCATTCCCTGTGGAGAGGAAGTGTTGAGAGCCATGGGGGTGCGCTGGGATCGCACGGAGCCTTGGTGATGGGTGGGAGGGAGGGGCCCACCTCAGTGTCTGGTGATGGGTGGAAGGGGGGACCGTTTGGTGATGGGTGGGAGGGGGGCCGCCTCAGTGTCTGGTGATGGGTGGGAGGGGGGGGGGCCCACCTCAGTGTCTGGTGATGGGTGGGAGGGGGGGGGGGCACCTCAGTGCTCCCTGTTGTCCTGCCCCTTTAGTTGACCCGTGCCCCATCAGCAGAGGGGCCGAGAGCCCCCCACCAAACCCCCCAACCCACTCGCCCAAGCCCCCCTAACCCAACCCACCCCCCCCAAACCCCCCCCACCAAACCCACCCAACCCCCAACCCACCCACCCATCACCCCCCACCCAACCCCCAACCCACCCATCACCCCCCACCCAAACCCCCACCCACCCAACCAACCCCCATAATCTGCCCCCCCCCCCCCCCCCACATTGGCTGCACTTGCACATCACCGTTGCCAGCCAGCTGAAGAGCGCGGGTGTCGGCAACGTGTGTGTGTGGGGGGCGCCGCTACTCGCGGGTGTACGGTAGCCCGGGGATCCCCCGCTGCGCGTCCCCGCGCGGGAACGGGAGCGCGCGCCCGCTGGAGCCCGCTGCAGGAGCGGCGCTGCACAGAGCGCTGGCGCTGGGACAGGGGACAGAGCTGCGAGCCAGTGCAGGGCAGTGCAGCAACGGGACGTCCACTCACCCCTCTGCACTGTGGAGGGAGGCTGCCTGCCCCCCACATGGAACATGTAACATGCATGGAGCACAGCACAGCAAGCCCCTGCCACATGGAACATGCATGGAACACAGCACAGCAAGCCCCTGCCACAGGGAACATGGAACATGCATGGAACACAGCAAGCCCCTGCCACAGGGAACATGCAACATGGAACACAGCAAGCCCCTGCCACAGGGAACATGCAACATGGAACATGCATGGAACACAGCACAGCAAGCCCCTGTCACATGGAACATGCATGGAACATAGCAAGCCCCTGCCACGGGTAAGTGACAATATTCACACTTCCCCTCAACTAGAAGCTTGCATGTTTAAACCTCAGGGTGCACACTGAGCTTGCCCCAGTTAGGCACACACAGACACAGAGTGCTGGAGTAACCCAGTGGGTCAGGCAGCATCTGTGGAGAACATGGACACAGAGTGCTGGAGTAACTCAGTGGGTCAGGCAGCATCTGTGGAGAACATGGACACAGAGTGCTGGAGTAACCCAGTGGGTCAGGCAGCATCTGTGGAGAACATGGACACAGAGTGCTGGAGTAACCCAGCGGGTCAGGCAGCATCTGTGGAGAACATGGATAGGTGACGTTTCGGGTCGAGACGCATCTCCACAAGTCACAATCCATGAATTGGTGACCCCAGAACCAGGGGCCACAGTCTAAGAATAAAGGGGAGGCCATTTAAAACTGAGGTGAGAAGAAACTTTTTCACCCAGAGTTGTGAATTTGTGGAATTCTCTGCCACAGAGGGCAGTGGAGGCCAATTCACTGGATGGATTTTAAAGAGATTTAGATAGAGCTCTAGGGGCTAGTGGAATCAAGGGATATGGGGAGAAGGCAGGCACGGGTTAATGATTGTGGATGATCAGCCATGATCACAATGAATGGCGGTGCTGGCTCGAAGGGCCGAATGGCCTCCTCCTGCACCTGTTATCTATGTTTCTACTATTAATGCCATTAATTTAAGTGAGATCTCTCTGTCGTGACATGGCTTCTGGGGCAGTATTTGCAAATGGTCTGTATGTGTGCCCAGAGTGGTCAGTCTGTTGCACAGTATCTGCATGTGTGCCCAGAGTGGTCAGTCTACTGCACAGCACCTGCATGTGTGCCCAGAGTGGTCAGTCTGTTGCACAGTATCTGCATGTGTGCCCAGAGTGGTCAGTCTACTGCACAGCACCTGCATGTGTGCCCAGAGTGGTCAGTCTGTTGCACAGTATCTCTGCATGTGTGCCCAAAGTGGTCAGTCTTGCACAGTACCTGCATGTGTGCCCAGAGTGGTCAGTCTGCAGCTACAGGTTCCACTGGCTCTGCGCGGTTGAACCAATTTGTAGTCATTGACTGAACTAGTGGAGGGAGGTATTTGTCAGTGTGTTGGTTCACAGTGTTACTGAGGGGGAAGTTGAGTGTGTGGTGCTGAGCAGTCAGAGCTCAGAAGTTGCAACTCCGTTTCCTGTGTCTTTTTTTTCCAAAAAATTCAAAGAATTTAGAGAAAAAAAAACCAAATTGCAGCGGGTTTTAACTGGTCAGCATTATCGGAGACAATGAAACTCTTGCGGCATCTTGCTGGTTAATTTACAGCAGAGTCGGTGTGGACCTGAAGCCAGTTCTTGGCGTATCTACCCCTCTCCACTAAACACCTTCCTTCACCTCACCTGTTGCTTCAGTTTTTAATGAAAGCAGTGAGCTCACTCACTCACTCACTCACTCACTCACTCACTCACTCACTCACTCACTCACTCACTCACTCACTCACTCACTCACTCACTCACTCACTCAATCACTCACTCACTCACTCACTCACTCACTCACTCCTTCTCCTCCTGAAAGCACTTCACGATGCCAAACCCAGCAGTTTGCAGTTAATACTAAACCGGATGGGTTACGTTGCATTTCTCTGATTCCAGAGTCACATTCTTTGCGTGACTGGGATGCTTTGTGTGTTCCTTAGATATTTGGTACAAAGTTCACTACTGTTAGACAGAGCTCTTAAAGATAGCACAGTCAGGTGGGGGGGGAGGAGGTGGGGGGGGGGGAGGAGGTGGGGGGGGGAGGAGGTGGGGGGGGGAGGAGGTGGGGGTGGGGAGGAGGTGGGGGGGGGGAGGAGGTGGGGGGGGGGGAGGAGGTGGGGGGGGAGGAGGAGGTGGGGGGGGGAGGGAGGGGGGGGTGGAGCTGAAATCCACGTCCTGTCCCACAGATTTCCACAGTGGCAAATGTGCCCATTTGTACCCGGTGTGTTTATAAGGTCATAAGTGATAGGAGTAGAAATAGGCCATTCGGCCCATCAGGTCTACTCTGCCATTCAATCATGGCTGATCTATCTCTCCCTCCTAACCCCATTCTCCTGCATTCTCCCCGTAACCCCTGACACCCGCACTGATCTACAATCTATCTATCTCTGCCTTACATATATCCACTGACTTGTGGCCTCCACAGCCGTCTGTGGCAAAGAATCCCACAGATTCACCACCCTCTGACTGGAAATTCCTCCTCATCTCCTTCCTAAAAGAACATCCTTTAATTCTGAGGCTGTGCCCTCTGGTCCTAGACTCTCCCACTAACATCCTCTCCACATCCAGGGTCCAGTGCCACTGGCCACAGCTGCTGTCAACTGCCTCAAAGTACATCTGCCCCGCTCAGAACTTTATAAAACTTAGTAAGAAGATTTCCCCGAGTTTGATGTCAATGCTCAGGTAAACTGTCCAAGACCCTTCCCTGCATCCTGGTCATTTCCAGTAACGCTCGGCTCACTGGCTAACCGGGGACCTGCTCTCTCTCTCTCTCTGTCTGCATAGAAACATAGACAATAGATGCAGGAGGAGGCCATTTGGCCCTTCGAGCCAGCACCGCCATTCATTGTGATCATGGTTGACCGTCCACAATCAGTACCCCGTTCCTGCCTTCTCCCCATACCCCTTGATTCCACTAGCCCCTAGAGCTCTATCTAACTCTCTTTTAAATCGATCCAGTGAATTGGCCTCCACTGCCCTCTGTGGCAGAGAATTCCACAAATTCACAACTCTCCGGGTGGAAAAGTTTTTTCTCACCTCAGTTTTAAATGGCCTCCCCTTTATTCTTAGACTGTGGCCCCTGGTTCTGGACTCCCCCAACATTGGGAACATGTTTCCTGCAGCCTGGTCGTTTCCAGTAAGGCTCGGCTCGCTGACTAACAAGGACTCTCTCTCTCTCTCTCTCTCTCTCTCTGTCTGTGTCTCTGTGTCTCTCTGTCTCTGTCGGAAGTGGTTGCCTTGGGCGCTACATTCATAAAAGTTGTGGATTAAAAATAGACTGTGTACAAGGTTCAACTGCAACGAAGCCCATTCATTGCAAGAACGTCAAAAAAACGTTCGTTAAAACAAGTCCGTAGCTTGTTGTTTGGAGGGTTTTCAGATGATGTAAAAGTCCGTTCAGTCAGAAGCTGCTACACTCAAATCTCACCGTTGTTTAATTGGTACACGTGACAATAAATGGATCATGATCTTTTCCACGAGTGATAATTCTACTCAATAACCAAAGTCTCTTTTTTTGCTCTGGTTTATTTTCACCCACATGTTTAGACCGTAATGCTGTACCCGTATTGTTTTGATGTGTTTATGCTTTATTCTTAATTGTTAACTGTATGTTTGTGTTGTTACTTGTGAGCGGAGCACCAAGGCACATTCCTTGTATGTGCACATACTTGGCCAATAAACTTATTCATTCATTCATTCATCTTGAAATCTTCATCTTGCCAGTGGGCGGGGGGGAGGTCAGTTTAGCTCATTGTCACGAGTACCGAGGAACAGTGAAAAGCGTTCAGTGCAAAGGGTTCTACCTTATTCACACGTTCACGTTATAGGAGTAGAATTAGGCCATTCGGCCCATCGAGGCCCCTCCGCCACTCAATCACGGCTCCTAATCCCATTTTCCTGCCTTCTCATAACCCTTGATGCACTTTCCAATCAAGAATTTATCTATCCCTACCTTAAAAATATCCACTGACTTGGCCTCCACAGCCCTCTGTGGCAATGAGTTCCACAGATTCACCACCCTCTGACTAAAGAAGTTCCTCCTCACCTCCTTTCCAAAAGAGGGTCCTTTAATTTTGAGGCTGTGCCCTCTGGTCCTAGACTCTCCCACCAGTGGAAACATCCTCTCCACATCCACTCTATCTCTGCCTTTCATTATTCCGTAAGTTTCAATGAGGTCCCACCTCATCCTTCTAAACTCCAGTGAGTACAGGCCCAGTGCCGACCAACACTCATCCTATGTTAACCCACTCATTCCTGGGAACATTCTTGTAAATTCATGGAAGTAATAAAGTTTACAGGTAGACACAAGGAACTGCAGATGCTGGTTTAAAAAGGACACAGAGTGCTGGAGTAACTCAGCGGGTCAGGCAGCATCTGTGGAGAACATGGATAGGTGACGTTTCACAGAGTGCTGGAGTAACTCAGCGGGTCAGGCAGCATCTGTGGAGAACATGGATAGGTGACGTTTCACAGAGTGCTGGAGTAACTCAGCGGGTCAGGCAGCATCTGTGGAGAACATGGATAGATGACGTTTCACAGAGTGCTGGAGTAACTCAGCGGGTCAGGCAGCATCTGTGGAGAACATGGATAGGTGACGTTTCACAGAGTGCTGGAGTAACTCAGCGGGTCAGGCAGTATCTCTGGAGAACATGGATAGGTGACCTTTCGGGTCAGGACCTTCTTCACACTGATGGCATTGGGGGAGAAAGCTGGCCACTAGTTTTCCGTTATTTACGGGGACGCAAGGAACTGCAGGTGCTGGAATGTTGAGCAAAACACATAGTGCTGGAGGAACTGGTGGACGCAGCCCAGACCATCACACAAACCAACCTCCCTTCCATTGACTCCATCTACACCTCACGCTGCCTCGGCAAGGCCAGCAGCATAATCAAGGACCAGTCTCACCTCGGCCACTCCCTCTTCTCCCCTCTCCCATCGGGCAAGAGGTACAGAAGTGTGAAAACGCACACCTCCAGATTCAGGGACAGTTTCTTCCCAGCTGTTATCAGGCAACTGAACCATCCCACCACAACCAGAGAGCAGTGCTGAACTACTATCTACCTCATTGGTGACCCTCGGACTATCCTTGATCAGACTTTGCTGGCTTTACCTTGCACTAAACGTTATTCCCTGATCATGTATATGTGACTGGTTAGCACACAACAAAAGCTTTTCACTGTACCTCGCTCGGTACACGTGACAATAAACTCAACTGTAACTGCCTTGGCTCTGCCACAAATTCCACACATAGCTCGCATGTAAACACAGCGTGAGGCACAGGGATTGCCAGAGAAACTGTTGGCACGGTGATACAACTACCACTACACACCAAAAACACACTGCGAGGCAGTCACAGAATCACACAGCGCAGTAACCGGCCCTTCAGCCCAGCCTGCCCACAGAAACATAGACAATAGGTGCAGGAGGAGGCCATTCGGCCCTTCGAGCCAGCACCGCCATTCATTATGATCAAGGCTGATCATCCACAATCAGTAACCCGTGCCTGCCTTCTCCCCATATCCCTTGATTCCACTAGCCCCTAGAGCTCTATCTAACTCTATTTTAAATTCATCCAGTGATTTGGTCTCCACTGCCCTCTGTGGCAGAGAATTCCACAAAATGCCCCTGCTGACCAATGTGCCCCATCTACACGAGCCCCACTTGCCCGCATTTGGCCCATGTCCCTCTAAACCCCTCCTGCCCATTACATCTGTCCAGATGTGGGTCGTTGTGTAGAAGATGTTTATGGTTGGGGCGAGGAATGGGGAACCACGGAGGGCAGATTGAAGGTGAGAGGGGGTACATTTAATAGGAACTTGAGGGGCAACTTTGTTTCACACACAGGGTGGTGGGTGTATGGAATGAGCTGCCAGAGGAGGTAGTTGAGGCAGGGACTATAAACAGCATTTAAAATGCATTTGGAAGGTACATGGATCACCAATGAGGAAGAAGGTACAAGGTTTAGAGGATACTAGACCAAGTGGGCCCCAAACCTCCTGCATTGGAGCAGCACCCTCTCCTCCCTCTCCCCCTCCTCTCCCCCCTTCCCCTCTCACCCTCCTACCTCCCCTCATCTCAGTTCTAAATGGCCTACCCCTTATTCTTAAACTGTGGCCCCATTGGCCTGTGTACCGTTTTGGCTGTAGGTTGGGAACAAATAAACGAGAGTTTAGTATATAGATGGGCCAAACGTGGGTAGGTGGAGCAGGTTTAAGAGAGAGAGAGAGCTAGGTAGAGCTGTTATGGATAGCGGAGTCAGGGGATATGGGGAGAAGGCAGGAACGGGGTACTGATTGAGAATGATCAGCCATGATCACATTGAATGGCGGTGCTGGCTCGAAGGGCCGAATGGCCTCCTCCTGCACCTGTTGTCTATTATCTGTTGTTTAGTTTAGCGATACAGCATGCAAACACAGCTTGGCCCACTGAGTCTGCCCCACTGAACAATCTCCTGCACACTTGTCAAAGTAGGGAGAACCCACGCATAAAGGAGGGATAATGTAAACTTGTAGAAACAAGGATGGTGGGTTATACCGAAGATAGACAAAGTGCTGGAGTAACTCAGCGGGTCAGGCAGCATCTGTGGAGAACATGGATAGGTGACGTTTCACAGAGTGCTGGAGTAACTCAGCGGGTCAGGCAGCATCTGTGGAGAGAGGGAATGGTTGACGTTTCGGGTTGAGACCCTTCTTCAGACCCACTGAACTCACCTCCATCAGCCTGAAGAAGGGCCCTGACCTGAAATGTCACCTGTCCATTCCGTCCACAGATGCTGCCTGTCCCGCTGAGTTACTCCAGCACTTTGTGTCTATCTTCGGTTTAAACCAGCATCTGCAGTTCCTTCCTACACAATTGACTGTACCTTGGTACACGTGACAGTAAACTAAACTGAGTGTATTTTAGTTTTAGACAATAGACAATAGGTGCAGGAGGAGGCCATTCGGCCCTTCGAGCCAGCACCGCCATTCAATGTGATCATGGCTGATCATTCTCAATCAGTACCCCGTTCCTGCCTTCTCCCCATACCCCCTGACTCCACTATCCTTAAGAGCTCTATCTAGCTCTCTCTTGAATGCATTCAGAGAATTGGCCTCCACTGCCTTCTGAGGCAGAGAATTCCATAGATTTACAACTCTCTGACTGAAAAGTTTTTCCTCATCTCCGTTCTAAATGGCCTACCCCTTATTCTTAAACTGTGACCCCTGGTTCTGGACTCCCCCAACATTGGAAACATGTTTCCTGCCTCTAACGTGTCCAATCCCTTAATAATCTTATACGTTTCGATAAGATCCCCTCTCATCCTTCTAAATTCCAGTGTATACAAACCTAGTCGCTCCAGTCTTTCAACATATGACAGTCCCGCCAAACTGTCCAAATCACCCTGCATCCTCATAGCATGCTCCTCACAGTTCACACTGCCACCCAGCTTGGTGTCATCCGCAAACCTGCTAATGTTACTTTTAATCCCTTCATCTAAGTGATAGAGTTGTGTGAGCAGAGGCAGAGTACATACAGTGCAGGGGATTGCTAATTACAGCCTGACAGAGGACAACACCACCCTCTGCTGGTCATAGACACAGAGTGCTGGAGTAACTCAGCGGGTCAGGCAGCATCTGTGGAGAACATGGATAGGTGACGTTTCACAGAGTGCTGGAGTAACTCAGCGGGTCAGGCAGCATCTGTGGAGAACATGGATAGGTGACGTTTCACAGAGTGCTGGAGTAACTCAGCGGGTCAGGCAGCATCTGTGGAGAACATGGATAGGTGACGTTTCACAGAGTGCTGGAGTAACAGAGAAGATTAATCTAAAAATAGAAAGATTAGACCAAACAGAGAAGCGGTGAGAAGTGGCGAACAAACAACGCCAGCGTCCTCTCACGCCACTTCCGGTTTGACAGATAAAGATGACAGTGACAGATAAAGTCCCTCTCTTGCATTCAAGAGAGAGTTAGATAGAGGCAGGAAACATGTTCCCAATGTTGGGGGAGTCCAGAACCAGGGGCCACAGTTTAAGAATAAGTGGTCGGCCATTTAGAACGGAGATGAGGAAAAACCTTTTCACCCAGAGAGTTGTAAATCTGTGGAATTCTCTGCCTCAGAAGGCAGTGGAGGTGAATTTATTGGATGCTTTCAAAAGAGAGTTAGATAGAGCTCTAGGGTCTAGTGGAATCAAGGGATATGGGGAGAAGGCAGGAACGGGGTACTGATTGTGGATGATCAGCCATGATCACAGTGAATGGCGGTGCTGGCTCGAAGGGCCGAATGGCCTCCTCCTGCACCTATTGTCCATTGTTAGGTGGCTATGATGTTGGTAGGTTAGGCGGCTATGATGTTCAGTAGGTTAGGTGGCTATGATGTTCAGTAGGTTAGGTGGCTATGATGTTCAGTAGGTTAGGTGGCTATGATGTTCAGTAGGTTAGGTGGCTATGATGTTCAGTAGGTTAGGTGGCTATGGTGCTCAGTAGGTTAGGTGGCTATGATGTTCAGTAGGTTAGGTGGCTATGATGTTCAGTAGGTTAGGTGGCTATGGTGCTCTGTAGGTTGGGTGTACTAAATGCATTTTGGACTTACGATATTTTCAATTGACGATGGGTTTATCGGAACGTAATCTCATCATAAGTGGAGGAGCATCTGTATTATGTGGGGGGTGGGGGGTGGGGGGGTGGGGGGTGGGGAAACTTTTTTAAATCTCTTCCCTCGCCGGAGATGCGACTTTTTCCGTGTCGTATCTCTGTCCGCACTTTCAGAATGGCAGGCAGTGACTAGTGGGGTACCGCAAGGCTCGGTGCTGGGACCACAGTAACTAGTGGGGTACCGCAAGGCTCAGTGTTGGGACCGCAGCTATTTACAATATACATCAATGACTTGGATGAAGGGATTAAAAGTACCATTAACAAATTTGCGGATGACACAAAGCTGGGTGGCAGTGTGAACTGTGAGGAAGATGCTATGAGGTTGCAGGGTGACTTGGACAGGTTGTGTGAGTGGGCGGATGCATGGCAGATGCAGTTTAATGTGGATAAATGTGAGGTTATCCACTCTGGCGGTAAGAACAGGAAGGCAGATTATTATCTGAATGGTGTCCGATTATGAAAAGGGAAGATGCAACAAGACCTGGGTGTCTTTGTTCATCAGTCACTGAGTAAGCATGCAGGTACAGCAGGCAGTGAAGAAAGCTAATGGCATGTTGGTCATTGCCAGAGGATTTTAGTTTAGGAGCAAAGAGGTCCTTCTGCAGTTGTACAGGGCCCTGGTGAGACCACACCTGGATAATTGTGTGCAATTTTGGTCTCCAAATTTGAGGAAGGACATTTTTGCTATTGAGGGAGTGCAGCGTAGGTTTATGACGTTAATTCCCAGGCTGGCGGGACTGTCATATGATGAAAGAATGGGTCGACTGGGTTTATAATCACTGGAATTTAGAAGAATGAGAGGGGATCTTATAGAAACATATAAAGTTCTTAGAGGATTGGACAGGCTAGATGCAGGAAACATGTTCCCAATGTTGGGGGAGGCCAGAACCAGGGGTCACAGTTTAAGAATAAGGGGGAGGCCATTTAGCACTGAGATGAAGAAAAACATTTTCACCCAGAGAGTTGTGAATCTGTGGAATTCTCTGCCACAGAGGGCAGTGGAGGACAATTCTCTGGATATTTTCAAGAGAGAGTTAGATAGAGCTCTAGGGGCTAACGGAATCAAGGGATATGGGGAGAAGGCAGGCACGGGTTACTGATTGTGGATGATCAGCCAGGATCACAATGAATGGCAGTGCTGGCTCGAAGGGCCGAATGGCCTCCTCCTACTGTCTATGCATTTCCTGGCCCCTCTGCCCTTCTGATTTGCTGTTTTAGTTTACTCTTCAGTTCCTGAACCTCCTCCAGGGATGTGCTTGATCCCAGCTGCCTGTCCCATGCATCCTTCTTATTCTTGATCAACGCCTCCATTCGTTTGCCTGCCTTGCCCTTCACTGTAACAGTGACCTGTTAAAATAAATGAAATGATGAGAAGCTCAGATAGGGTAGACAGTCAGAATCATTCTCACAGGGAGGAAATGTCAAATACTACAGCTGGAAAGGGTTCAGAGAAGATTGACGAGGATGTTGCCAGGACTAGAGGGTGTGAGCTACAGGGAGAGGTTGAGTAGGCTGGGTCTCTATTCCATGGAGCGCAGGAGGATGAGGGGAGATCTTATAGAGGTGTACAAAATCATGAGAGGAATAGATCGGGTAGATGCACAGAGTCTCTTGCCCAGAGTGGGTGAATCGAGGACCAGAGGACATAGGTTCATGGTGAAGGGAAAAAGATTTAATAGGAATCCGAGGTGTAACTTTTTCCACACAGAGGGTGGTGGGTGTATGGAACAAGCTGCCAGAGGAGATAGTTGAGGTTGGGACCATCCCATTGTTTAAGAAACAGTTGGACAGGTACATGGATAGGACAGGTTTGGAGGATTATGGACCAAGCGCAGGCAGGTGGGACTAGTGTAGCTGGGACATTGTTGGGTGGTGTGGGCAGATTGGGCTGAAGGGCCTGTTTCCACACTGTATCACTCTATGACTCTATGACTAGTGTAGCTGGGACATGTTGGCCAGTGTGGGCAGATTGGGCTGAAGGGCCTGTTTCCACACTGTATCACTCTGTGACTCTGTGACTAGTGTAGCTGGGACATGTTGGGTGGTGTGGGCAGGTTGGGCTGAAGGGCCTGTTTCCACACTGTATCACTCTGTGACACTATGACTCCTTCCTATTAGAACATCCTTTCATTCTGAGGCTAGTACCCCACTTGCACTGCATGTGAGATGGTTATCTAAGATGTATCTAAGTGCTCATGTATAATGATACTTGTATGGAACTGCACACAACGATGAATTCCACTCTACCTGGGCACTAGTGACAGATAAAGTCCATCTCTTGCATTCAAGAGAGAGCTAGATAGAGCTCTTAAGGATAGCGGAGTCAGGGGGTACGGGGAGAAGGCAGGGACGGGGTACTGATTGAGAATGATCAGCCATGATCACATTGAATGGCGGTGCTGGCTCAAAGGGCCGATTGGCCTCCTCCTGCACCTATTGTCTATTGTCTAACACAACATGCTGTACCACACTGGGCCGATACCTGTGACAGGTGATTCACCTGTGGTCTGTGGCACCACCTAGTGGCTGAGTGGAGAATGTCAGCACAGCCGTCCATCGCCCATGGGTCTTTCAGATTCACATTTATTGTTTTAGTTTAGTTTAGGTTATAGATACAGCACGGAAACAGGCCCCTTCGGCCCACCGGGTCCGCACCGACCAGCGATCCCCACACACTAACACTATCCTACACCCACTAGGGACAATTTGTTTTATTTTACATTTACCAAGCCAATTAACCTACAAACCTGCACGTCTTTGGAGTGTGGGAGGAAACCGGAGCACCCGGAGAAAACCCACGCAGGTCACGGGGAGAAGGTACAAACTCCGTACAGACGGCGCCCGTAGTCGGGATGGAACCCGGGTCTCCGGCGCTGCATTCGCTGTAAGGCAGCAACTCTACCGCTGTGCCACCGTGACCGCCCAGTGTTGTGTGTGAACACGTACAGCAAGGTACAGGTGCAATGACAGTCCTGCCTGGGTCTAGGGTTATGGTTGTCACCTGTACCCAGGTGCCGTGAGAAGCTTTGTCGTCCATCCTATCTGATCTGAGCAATGCATGAATATCCACCGGGTGGCGCTGTGTGTACATGGCAGCCGGGCCAACACATAAGATTATTAAGGGGTTGGACAGGTTAGAGGCAGGAAACATGTTCCCAATGTTGGGGGAGTCCAGAACAAGGGGCCACAGTTTAAGAATAAGGGGTCGGCCATTTAGAACGGAGATGAGGAAAAACCTTTTCACCCAGAGAGTTGTAAATCTGTGGAATTCTCTGCCTCAGAAGGCAGTGGAGGTGAATTCATTGGATGCATTCAAAAGAGAGTTAGATAGAGCTCTAGGGTCTAGTGGTATCAAGGGATATGGGGAGAAGGCAGGCACGGGCTACTGATTGTGGATGATCAGCCATGATCACATTGAATGGCGGTGCTGGCTCGAAGGGCCAAATGGCCTCCTCCTGCACCTATTGTCTATTGTCCATTGTTAGGCGGCTATGATGTTGGTAGGTTAGCTGGCTATGATGTTCAGTAGGTTAGGTGGCTATGATGTTCAGTAGGTTAGGTGGCTATGGTGCTCTGTAGGTTGGGTGTACTAAATGCATTTTGGACTTACGATATTTTCAATTGACGATGGGTTTATCGGAACGTAATCTCATCATAAGTGGAGGAGCATCTGTATTATGTGGGGGGTGGGGGGTGGGGGGTGGGGGGTGGGGAAACTTTTTTAAATCTCTTCCCTCGCCGGAGATGCGACTTTTTCCGTGTCGTATATCTGTCCGCACTTTCAGAATGGCAGGCAGTGACTAGTGGGGTACCGCAAGGCTCGGTGCTGGGACCGCAGTAACTAGTGGGGTACCGCAAGGCTCAGTGTTGGGACCGCAGCTATTTACAATGTACATCAATGACTTGGATGAAGGGATTAAAAGTAACATTAGTAAATTTGCGGATGACACAAAGCTGGGTGGCAGTGTGAACTGTGAGGAAGATGCTATGAGGTTGCAGGGTGACTTGGACAGGTTGTGTGAGTGGGCGGATGCATGGCAGATGCAGTTTAATGTGGATAAATGTGAGGTTATCCACTCTGGCGGTAAGAACAGGAAGGCAGATTATTATCTGAATGGTGTCCGATTATGAAAAGGGAAGATGCAACAAGACCTGGGTGTCTTTGTTCATCAGTCACTGAGTAAGCATGCAGGTACAGCAGGCAGTGAAGAAAGCTAATGGCATGTTGGCCATTGCCAGAGGATTTTAGTTTAGGAGCAAAGAGGTCCTTCTGCAGTTGTACAGGGCCCTGGTGAGACCACACCTGGATAATTGTGTGCAATTTTGGTCTCCAAATTTGAGGAAGGACATTTTTGCTATTGAGGGAGTGCAGCGTAGGTTTATGACGTTAATTCCCAGGCTGGCGGGACTGTCATATGATGAAAGAATGGGTCGACTGGGTTTATAATCACTGGAATTTAGAAGCATGAGAGGGGATCTTATAGAAACATATAAAGTTCTTAGAGGATTGGACAGGCTAGATGCAGGAAACATGTTCCCAATGTTGGGGGAGGCCAGAACCAGGGGTCACAGTTTAAGAATAAGGGGGAGGCCATTTAGCACTGAGATGAAGAAAAACATTTTCACCCAGAGAGTTGTGAATCTGTGGAATTCTCTGCCACAGAGGGCAGTGGAGGACAATTCTCTGGATATTTTCAAGAGAGAGTTAGATAGAGCTCTAGGGGCTAACGGAATCAAGGGATATGGGGAGAAGGCAGGCACGGGTTACTGATTGTGGATGATCAGCCAGGATCACAATGAATGGCAGTGCTGGCTCGAAGGGCCGAATGGCCTCCTCCTACTGTCTATGCATTTCCTGGCCCCTCTGCCCTTCTGATTTGTTGTTTTAGTTTACTCTTCAGTTCCTGAACCTCCTCCAGGGATGTGCTTGATCCCAGCTGCCCGTCCCATGCATCCTTCTTATTCTTGATCAACGCCTCCATTCGTTTGCCTGCCTTGCCCTTCACTGTAACAGTGACCTGTTAAAATAAATGAAATGATGAGAAGCTCAGATAGGGTAGACAGTCAGAATCATTCTCACAGGGAGGAAATGTCAAATACTACAGCTGGAAAGGGTTCAGAGAAGATTGACGAGGATGTTGCCAGGACTAGAGGGTGTGAGCTACAGGGAGAGGTTGAGTAGGCTGGGTCTCTATTCCATGGAGCGCAGGAGGATGAGGGGAGATCTTATAGAGGTGTACAAAATCATGAGAGGAATAGATCGGGTAGATGCACAGAGTCTCTTGCCCAGAGTAGGTGAATCGAGGACCAGAGGACATAGGTTCATGGTGAAGGGAAAAATATTTAATAGGAATCTGAGGTGTAACTTTTTCCACACAGAGGGTGGTGGGTGTATGGAACAAGCTGCCAGAGGAGATAGTTGAGGTTGGGACCATCCCTTTGTTTAAGAAACAGTTGGGCAGGTACATGGATAGGACAGGTTTGGAGGATTATGGACCAAGCGCAGGCAGGTGGGACTAGTGTAGCTGGGACATGTTGGCCGGTGTGGGCAGGTTGGGCTGAAGGGCCTGTTTCCATGCTGTATCACTCTGTGACTCTATGACTAGTGTAGCTGGGACATGTTGGGTGGTGTGGGCAGATTGGGCTGAAGGGCCTGTTTCCACACTGTATCACTCTGTGACTCTATGACTAGTGTAGCTGGGACATGTTGGGTGGTGTGGGCAGGTTGGGCTGAAGGGCCTGTTTCCACACTGTATCACTCTGTGACACTATGACTCCTTCCTATTAGAACATCCTTTCATTCTGAGGCTAGTACCCCACTTGCACTGCATGTGAGATGGTTATCTAAGATGTATCTAAGTGCTCATGTATAATGATACTTGTAAGGAACTGCACACAACGATGAATTCCATTCTACCTGGGCACTAGTGACAGATAAAGTCCCTCTCTTGCATTCAAGAGAGAGCTAGATAGAGCTCTTAAGGATAGCGGAGTCAGGGGGTACGGGGAGAAGGCAGGAACGGGGTACTGATTGAGAATGATCAGCCATGATCACATTGAATGGCGGTGCTGGCTCAAAGGGCCGATTGGCCTCCTCCTGCACCTATTGTCTATTGTCTAACACAACATGCTGTACCACACTGGGCCGATACCTGTGACAGGTGATTCACCTGTGGTCTGTGGCACCACCTAGTGGCTGAGTGGAGAATGTCAGCACAGCCGTCCATCGCCCATGGGTGGTTCAGATTCACATTTATTGTTTTAGTTTAGTTTAGGTTATAGATACAGCACGGAAACAGGCCCCTTCGGCCCACCGGGTCCGCACCGACCAGCGATCCCCACACACTAACACTATCCTACACCCACTAGGGACAATTTGTCTTTTTAACATTTACCAAGCCAATTAACCTATAAACCTGCACGTCTTTGGAGTGTGGGAGGAAACCGGAGCACCCGGAGAAAACCCACGCAGGTCACGGGGAGAACGTACAAACTCCGTACAGACGGCGCCCGTAGTCGGGATAGAACCTGAGTCTCCGGCGCTGCATTCGTGTAAGGCAGCAACTATACCGCTGTGCCACCGTGACCACCCAGTGTTGTGTGTGAACACGTACAGCAAGGTACAGGTGCAATGACAGTCCTGCCTGGGTCTAGGGTTATGGTTGTCACCTGTATCCAGGTGCTGTGAGAAGCTTTCTCGTCCATCCTATCTGATCTGAGCAATGCATGAATATCCACCGGGTGGCGCTGTGTGTACATGGCAGCCGGGCCAACACATAAGATTATTAAGGGGTTGGACAGGTTAGAGGCAGGAAACATGTTCCCAATGTTGGGGGAGTCCAGAACAAGGGGCCACAGTTTAAGAATAAGTGGTCGGCCATTTAGAACGGAGATGAGGAAAAACCTTTTCACCCAGAGAGTTGTAAATCTGTGGAATTCTCTGCCTCAGAAGGCAGTGGAGGTGAATTCATTGGATGCATTCAAAAGAGAGTTAGATAGAGCTCTAGGGTCTAGTGGTATCAAGGGATATGGGGAGAAGGCAGGAACGGGGTACTGATTGTGGATGATCAGCCATGATCACAGTGAATGGCGGTGCTGGCTCGAAGGGCCAAATGGCCTCCTCCTGCACCTATTGTCTATTGTCTATTGTTAGGTGGCTATGATGTTCAGTAGGTTAGGTGGCTATGATGTTCAGTAGGTTAGGTGGCTATGATGTTCAGTAGGTTAGGTGGCTATGATGTTCAGTAGGTTAGGTGGCTATGATGTTCAGTAGGTTAGGTGGCTATGGTGCTCTGTAGGTTGGGTGTACTAAATGCATTTTGGACTTACGATATTTTCAATTGACGATGGGTTTATCGGAACGTAATCTCATCATAAGTGGAGGAGCATCTGTATTATGTGGGGGGTGGGGGGTGGGGGGTGGGGGGTGGGGAAACTTTTTTAAATCTCTTCCCTCGCCGGAGATGCGACTTTTTCCGTGTCGTATCTCTGTCCGCACTTTCAGAATGGCAGGCAGTGACTAGTGGGGTACCGCAAGGCTCGGTGCTGGGACCGCAGTAACTAGTGGGGTACCGCAAGGCTCAGTGTTGGGACCGCAGCTATTTACAATATACATCAATGACTTGGATGAAGGGATTAAAAGTAACATTAGTAAATTTGCGGATGACACAAAGCTGGGTGGCAGTGTGAACTGTGAGGAAGATGCTATGAGGTTGCAGGGTGACTTGGACAGGTTGTGTGAGTGGGCGGATGCATGGCAGATGCAGTTTAATGTGGATAAATGTGAGGTTATCCACTCTGGCGGTAAGAACAGGAAGGCAGATTATTATCTGAATGGTGTCCGATTACGAAAAGGGAAGATGCAACAAGACCTGGGTGTCTTTGTTCATCAGTCACTGAGTAAACATGCAGGTACAGCAGGCAGTGAAGAAAGCTAATGGCATGTTGGCCATTGCCAGAGGATTTTAGTTTAGGAGCAAAGAGGTCCTTCTGCAGTTGTACAGGGCCCTGGTGAGACCACACCTGGATAATTGTGTGCAATTGTGGTCTCTAAATTTGAGGAAGGACATTTTTGCTATTGAGGGAGTGCAGCGTAGGTTTATGACGTTAATTCCCGGGCTGGCGACTGTCATATGATGAAAGAATGGGTCGACTGGGCTTGTGTTCACTGGAATTTAGAAGGATGAGAGGGGATCTTATAGAAACATATAAAATTCTTAGAGGATTGGACAGGCTAGATGCGGGAAACATGTTCCCAATGTTGGGGGAGGCCAGAACCAGGGGTCACAGTTTAAGAATAAGGGGGAGGCCATTTAGCACTGAGATGAGGAAAAACATTTTCACCCAGAGTTGTGAATCTGTGGAATTCTCTGCCACAGAGGGCAGTGGAGGACAATTCTCTGGATATTTTCAAGAGAGAGTTAGATAGAGCTCTAGGGGCTAACGGAATCAAGGGATATGGGGAGAAGGCAGGCATGGGTTACTGATTGTGGATGATCAGCCAGGATCACAATGAATGGCAGTGCTGGCTCGAAGGGCCGAATGGCCTCCTCCTACTGTCTATGCATTTCCTGGCCCCTCTGCCCTTCTGATTTGCTGTTTTAGTTTACTCTTCAGTTCCTGAACCTCCTCCAGGGATGTGCTTGATCCCAGCTGCCTGTCCCATGCATCCTTCTTATTCTTGATCAACGCCTCCATTCGTTGCCTGCCTTGCCCTTCACTGTTAAAATAAATGAAATGATGAGAAGCTCAGATAGGGTAGACAGTCAGAATCATTCTCACAGGGAGGAAATGTCAAATACTACAGCTGGAAAGGGTTCAGAGAAGATGTACGAGGATGTTGCCAGGACTAGAGGGTGTGAGCTACAGGGAGAGGTTGAGTAGGCTGGGTCTCTATTCCATGGAGCGCAGGAGGATGAGGGGAGATCTTATAGAGCTTCTTCCCTACAGCCATTTGGCTATTTATCACTACAACCTCCAATAAACTCTGAACTACAGAGGCTCTTATTGTTATTATTGCGCTAATATTGTTTGTGTTTGATGTGGACCTATGTGTGCGTGTGTACACCGATCAGCCAAAACATCATGACCTGCTGGCTCGAAGAGCTGAATGGCCTACTCCTCCACCTATTGTCTATAAAACATTACGCCCACCTGCCTAATATGCTGTTGGTCCTCCGTGTGCAGCCCCATACGCAGCAGGGTGCGATGCACTGTGTATTGTGACACATTCCTCCCGTGACCACCATTAACATTTTCTGTGACTTGTGCCACAGTCGACCTTCTGTCGGTTCGGACCAGACGGGATAGCCTTCGTTGCCCTCGCGCATCGATGAGCCTTGGGCGCCCAACACCCTGTCTGTCGCCGGTTTGTGGTTTGTCCCTCCTCGGACCACTGTCGGTCGGTACTCACCACTGCTGACCGGGAGCACCCCACAAGCCTTGCTGTTTCAGAGATGCTCTGACCCAGTCGTCTGGCCATAACAATTTGGCCCTTGTCAAAGTCGCTCATGTCTTTACTCCTGCCCATTTCTCCTGCATCCAACACATCAACTTCAGGAACTGACTGTTCACTTGCTGCCTAATATATCCCACCCCTTGACAGGTGCCATTGTAACAAGATAATCAATGTGATTCACTTGGCCTGTTAGTGGTTATAATGTTTTGGCTGATCGGTTTATATGTTGTGTTTACGTGAGTATGTCTATACACACACATTGAACGTTTTTTCTTGTTTATTATGTTGTTTACAGCATACTATGTTTACATCTTCTGTTGTGCTGCTGCAAGTAAGAATGTTATTGTTCTATCTGGGACATTTGACAATAAAACACTCTTTAATCTCTCTCGACTATATTAATAATGACCTTTACAGATGCTAAAAATAGATGCTATTTCTGGTGAATTGTTGCTTTGAAATTTCACAAATATGCAAATATGAATGCCTTTGATAAGGTCCCACACGGGAGATTGGTGAGCAAAATTAGAGCACATGGTATTGGGGGTAGGGTGTTGACATGGATAGAGAATTGGTTGGCAGACAGGAAGAGTAGGAAAGAGTAGGAATAAACGGGTCCTTTTCAGAATGGCCAGGAGTGGCGAGTGGAGTGCCACAAGGCTCGGTGTTGGGGCCGCAACTGTTTACCATATATATTAATGATTTGGAAGAGGGAATTAGAAGCAACACTAGCAAGTTTGTGGATGACACAAAGCTGGGTGGCAGTGTAAACTGTGAAGAGGATGTTAGGAGGTTGTAGGGTGACCTGGACAGGTTGAGTGAGTGGGCAGATGCGTGGCAGATGCAGTATAATATAGATAAATGTGAGGTCATCCACTTTGGCGGCAAGAACAAGGAGGCAGATTATTATCTCAATGGTGTCAGATTAGGTAAAGGGAAGTACAATGAGACCTGGGTGTCCTTGTATAACAGTATAACAGTATAACAGAGCTTTATTTGTCATTCGGTACCAAGGTACCGAACGAAACTACATAGCAGTCACACAAAAAAGAACACAAGACACATGACCCCAACACATAACGTCCATCACAGTGACTCCAAACACCCCCTCACTGTGATGGAGGCAACAAAACTTCCACTCTCTTCCCCACGCCCACGGACAGACAGCTCGTCCCCGACCGACCCGCACAGTCCCCGCAAGGGGATGGAAGTCCCCGCGGCCGAGTCGCACCGGGCGCTGAAACGTCTCGCGGCCGAGCGGGGCGATGGAAGGCCCCGCGACCGAGCCTTGCGCAGCTAAGTCCCGCGGCCGAGCCACACCGGGCGATGTTAAGTCCCGCGGCCAAGCCGCACCAGCGATGAAAAGTCCCGCGGCCGAGCCGCACCGGGCGATGTTAGGCCCCGCAGCCGAGCCGCACCGGGCGATGTAAAGTCCCGCGGCCGAGCCGCACCAGCGATGAAAAGTCCCGCGGCCGAGCCGCACCGGGCGATGTTAGACCCCGCGGCCGAGCCGCACCCCGCGCCGTGAGGAAGAGAAAAGTTTCCCCCACCCCCCCACCGCCCCCCCCACCCACACCACCACCCCCCACACATACACAACCAAAAAAATACAAAAACCATCCCAACACCGACACACAACAAAAAAAAAAGGAAAAAAGACGAACAGACTGCTAGCGAGCCGCAGCCGTTAGGCGCCGCCACTTCCGCAAAGTCATTGAAAGTAAACATGCAGGTACAGCAGGCAGTGAAGAAAGCTAATGGCATGTTTGCCTTCATAAGGAGAGGATTTGAGTACAGGAGTAAAGAGGTCCTTCTGCAGTTGTATTGGGCCCTGGTGAGACCACATCTGGAGTATTGTGTACAGTTTTGGTCTCTTGTTTTGAGGAAGGACGTCCTTGTTATTGAGTCCGTGCAGCGTAGGTTCACCAGGTTAATCCCCGGGATGGCGGGACTGTCATATGAGGAAAGATTGGAAAGACTGGGCTTGTATTCACTGGAGTTTAGGATGAGAGGGGATCTTATAGAAACGTATAAAATTATAAAAGGACTGGACAAGCTAGATGCAGGAAAAAATGTTCCCAATGTTGGGAGCGTCCAGAACCAGGGGCCACAGTCTTAGAATAAAGGGGAGGCCATTTAAAACTGAGGTGAGAAAAAACGTTTTCACCGAGAGAGTTGTGAATTTGTGGAATTCTCTGCCACAGAGGGCAGTGGAGGCCAATTCACTGGATGGATTTAAAAGAGAGTTAGATAGAGCTCTAGGGGCTAGTGGAATCAAGGGATATGGGGAGAAGGCAGGCACGGGTTACTGATTGTGGATGATCAGCCATGATCACAATGAATGGCGGTGCTGGCTCGAAGGGCCAAATGGCCTCCTGCAACTATTGTCTATATTTATGTTTTCGATGTATTTCTCAGTCTTGACAAACTTCAAAAATAAGAATTATAAACCAGCAAAGGCAAGTGTCCACAGCAATAACCAACTGCTCTGTACCGACTTAAATGTAATAAGCCACTAAATGAACAGGTACCCAAAATGTCACCCGTTTCCTTCTCTCCAGAGATGCTGCCTGTCCCGCTGTGTTACTCCAGCATTTTGTGTCTATCTTAGGTACATGGATAGGACAGGTTTGGAGGGAAATGGACTCTATTCCTTGGAGCGCAGGAGGATGAGGGGTGCTCTAGTAAAGGGGAACAGAGAGGAATAGATCCAGTAGATGCAGAATCTCTTGCCAACAGTAGTTGAATCAAGGCCCAGAGGACATAGGTTTAAGGCGAGGGGGAAAAATGTAATAGAAATCTGAGGGGTTACTTTTTCACACTGGTGGGTGTATGGAACAAGCTGCCGGAGGAGGTGGTTGAAGCAGGGACTATTGCAATATTTAAGAAACAGTTAGACAGGTACATGGATAGGACGGGTTTGGAGGGATATGGATCAAACGCAGGCAGGTGGGACTAGTGTAGATGGGGCACGTTAGTTGGTGTGGGCAGGCTGGGCTGAAGGTCCTGTTTCCACGCTGTATCACTCTATGACTCAGTATGTGTCTTGGCCCACCAATGTAACATTGCAGTTGCAGTTCACATCATGCAGCAATGCCATGCAAAGTAACTGCTGCCTCTACCCCTGATATTCTAACACCTAGATTAAAAATATTTCAATTTTCATCCCTCTAAAGGAAGGATTATCACCCAGCACCAGTCTCGAGCAGCATTTCTCAACCCTTTACCCTTGTGGAACCCGTGAAATAATTTTCATGTCTCGGGGAACCTTTTCACAGAATGCTGTTGTAACTCAGCGGGTCAGGCAGCATCTGTGGAGAACATGGATAGGTGACGTTTCACAGAGTGCTGGAGTAACTCAGCGGGTCAGGCAGCATCTGTGGAGAACATGGATAGGTGACATTTAACAGAGTGCTGGAGTAACTCAGCGGGTCAGGCAGCATCTGTGGAGAACATGGATAGGTGACGTTTTGGATGGAGACCCTTCACCAAATGAACCAGAGCCTGGTTTTGAAAAGCCTGTGGCCTGCATTGCTGTACATAACCACCGGATGGCAATGTTACTGCATACAGCGTGGGGCTGTTAGAATCACCATTGACTTTCCCCTCACCACCATCTGTCCGGTCCAGTGACACGAGGGTTGCCAACTGCTCCGTATTAGCCACGGGGCGACCTGGATTTTGGGCTAAATTGGTTTGTTCCCGTACGGGACCGCCCTTGTCTGTATTAGGCCCGGGGGCGCTGTAGGCCCGGGGGACACTGTAGGCCCGGGGGACACTGTAGGCCCGGACACTGTAGGCACGGACACTGTAGGCCCGGGGGACACTGTAGGCACGGACACTGTAGGCCCGGGGGACACTGTAGGCACGGACACTGTAGGCCCGGACACTGTAGGCACGGACACTGTAGGCCCGGGGGACACTGTAGGCACGGACACTGTAGGCACGGACACTGTAGGCCCGGGGGACACTGTAGGCACGGACACTGTAGGCCCGGGGGACACTGTAGGCACGGACACTGTAGGCACGGACACTGTAGGCCCGGGGGACACTGTAGGCACGGACACTGTAGGCACGGACACTGTAGGCCCGGGGGACACTGTAGGCACGGACACTGTAGGCCCGGGGGACACTGTAGGCACGGACACTGTAGGCACGGACACTGTAGGCCCGGGGGACACTGTAGGCGCGGACACTGTAGGCCCGGGGGACACTGTAGGCCCGGGGGACACTGCAGTCACGGACACTGTAGGCACGGACACTGTAGGCACGGACACTGTAGGCACGGACACTGTAGGCACGGACACTGTAGGCCCGGGGGACACTGTAGGCCCGGGGGACACTGTCGGCACGGACACTGTAGGCACGGACACTGTAGGCCCGGGAGACACTGTAGGCCCGGACACTGTAGGCCCGGGGGACACTGTAGGCACGGACAATGTAGGCACGGACACTGTAGGCCCGGGAGACACTGTAGGCCCGGACACTGTAGGCCCGGGGGACACTGTAGGCACGGACATTGTAGGCCCGGGGGACACCGGGGGCTGCTGTAGGCCCGGGGGACACTGTAGGCACGGACACTGTAGGCCCGGGGGACACTGTAGGCCCGGGGGACACTGTAGGCCCGGACACTGTAGGCACGGACATTGTAGGCCCGGGGGACACGGTAGGCCCGGACACTGTAGGCATGGACACTGTATCGTACAAGGGGTAAGAGAGTTGTAAAAAACAAGCATGAAGGCTTTGTGTCTCAATGCAAGGAGTATACGTAATAAGGTGGATGAATTAAATGTGGAGATAGTTATTAATGATTATGATATAGTTGGGATTACGGAGACATGGCTCCAGGGTGACCAAGGCTGGGAGCTCAACATCCAGGGATATTCTATATTCAGGCGGGATAGACAGAAAGGAATAGGAGGTGGGGTAGCGTTACTGGTTAGAGAGGAGATTAAAGCAGTGGAAAGGAAGGACATTAGCTTGGAGGAAGTGGAATTGATATGGGTAGAGCTACGAAACACTAAGGGGCAGAAAACGCTAGTGGGAGTTGTGTACAGGCCACCTAACAGCAATAGTGAGGTTGGGGATTGCATCAAGCAGGAAATTAGAAATGCGTGCACTAAAGGTGCAGCAGTTATAATGGGTGACTTCAATCTACATATAGATTGGGTGAACCAAACTGGCAGGGGTGCTGAGGAAGAGGATTTCTTGGAATGTTTGAGAGATGGTTTTCTAAACCAACATGTCGAGGAACCAACGAGAGAACAGGCCATTCTAGACTGGGTATTGAGTAATGAGGAAGGGTTAGTTAGCAGTCTTGTTGTGCGAGGCCCCTTGGGCAAGAGTGATCATAATATGGTGGAGTTCTTCATTAGGATGGAGAGTGACAAAGTCAATACAGAAACAAGTGTTCTGAACTTAAAGAAAGGTAACTTTGAGGGTATGAGGCGTGAACTGTCCAAGATAGACTGGCGATTGATGCTGAAAGGGTTGACGGTGGACATGCAATGGAAGGCATTTAAAGGTCGCATGGATGAACTATAACAAGTGTTCATCCCAGTTTGGCAAAAGAACAAACCAGGAAAGGTAGTGCATCCGTGGCTAACAAGGGAAATCAAGGATAGTATTAAAACAAAAGATGAAGCATACAGATTAGCCAGAAAAAGTATCATACCAGAGGACTGGGAGAAATTCAGAGTCCAGCAGAGGAGGACAAAGGGCTTAATTAGGAAAGGGAAAATAGATTATGAGGGAAAACTGGCAAGGAACATAAAAACAGACTGCAAAAGCTTTTATAGATATGTCAAGAGAAAAAGATTAGTTAAGGCAAATGCAGGTCCCTTGCAGTCGGAAACAGGTGAATTGATCATAGGGAACAAGGAGATGGCAGACCAATTGAACAAATACTTTGGTTCTGTCTTCACTAAGGAAGACATAAACCGTCTGCCGGAAATAGCGGGGGACCGGGGGTCTAAAGAGATGGAGGAACTGAGGGAAATCCAGGTTAGTTGGGAAGTGGTGTTAGGTAAATTAAATGGATTAAAGGCAGATAAATCCCCAGGGCCAGATAGGCTGCATCCCAGAGTGCTTAAGGAAGTAGCCTCAGAAATAGTGGATGCATTAGTGATACTTTTTCAAACCTCTTTAGATTCTGGAGTAGTTCCTGAGGACTGGAGGGTAGCTAATGTAATCCCACATTTTAAAAAGGGAGGGAGAGAGAAAACGGGGAATTATAGACCAGTTAGCCTAACATCGGTAGTGGGGAAAATGCTAGAGTCAGTTATTAAAGATGTGATAGCATTACATTTGGAAAGTGGTGAAATCATCGGACAAAGTCAGCATGGATTTACCAAAGGCAAATCATGTCTGACGAATCTTATAGAATTTTTCGAGGATGTAACTAGTAGAGTGGATAAGGAAGAACCAGTCGATGGGTTATATCTGAACTTTCAGAAGGCCTTCGACAAGGTCCCACATAGGAGATTGGTGTACAAACTTAAAGCACACGGTATTGAGGGTTCAGTGTTGAGGTGGATAGAAAATTGGTTGGCGGACAGGAAGCAAAGAGTAGGAATAAACGGGTCCTTTTCGGAATGGCAGGCAGTGACTAGTGGGGTACCGCAAGGCTCAGTGCTGGGACCCCAGTTATTTACAGTGTATATTAATGATTTGGACGAGGGAATTGAATGCAACATCTCTAAGTTTGCGGATGACACGAAGCTGGGTGGCAGTGTTAGCTGCGAGGAGGATGCTAGGAGGCTGCAGAGTGACTTGGATAGATTAGGCGAGTGGGCAAATGCATGGCAGATGCAATATAATGTGGATAAATGTGAGGTTATCCACTTTGGCGGCAAGAACAGGAAAGCAGAGTATTACCTGAATGGTGACCGATTGGGAGAAGGGGAGATGCAACGTGACCTGGGTGTCGTGGTGCACCAGTCATTGAAAGCAAGCATGCAGGTGCAGCAGGCAGTGAAGAAAGCGAATGGTATGTTGGCATTCATAGGAAGAGGATTTGAGTTTAGGAGCAGGGAGGTTCTGCTGCAGTTGTACAGGGCCTTGGTGAGACCGCACCTGGAGTATTGTGTGCGGTTTTGGTCTCCTAACCTGAGGAAAGACGTTCTTGCCTTAGAGGGAGTACAGAGAAGGTTCACCAGATTGATCCCTGGGATGGCGGGACTTTCATATGAGGAAAGACTGGATAGACTGGGCTTGTACTCGCTGGAATTTAGAAGACTGAGGGGATATCTTATAGAAACATATACAATTCTTAAGGGGTTGGAGAGGCTAGATGCGGGAGGATTGTTCCCGATGCTGGGGGAGTCCAGAACCAGGGGTTACAGCTTAAGGATAAGGGGGGAAGTCTTTTAGGACCGAGATGAGAAAACATTTCTTCACACAGAGAGTGGTGAGTCTGTGGAATTCTCTGCCACAGAAGGTAGTTGAGGCCAGTTCATTGGCTATATTTAAGAGGGAGTTAGATGTGGCCCTTTTTGCTAAAGGGATCAGGGGGTATGGAGAGAAGGCAGGTACAGGCTACTGAGCTGGATGATCAGCCATGATCATATTGAATGGCGGTGCCGGCTCGAAGGGCCGAATGGCCTACTCCTGCACCTATTTTCTATGTTTCTATGTTTCTATGTAGGCCCGGGGGACACTGTAGGCACGGACACTGTAGGCCCGGGGGACCTGTAGGCACGGACACTGTAGGCACGGACACTGTAGGCCCGGGGGACACTGTAGGCACGGACACTGTAGGCCCGGGGGACACCGGGGGCCGCTGTAGGCCCGGGGGACACTGTAGGCATGGACACTATAGGCCCGGGGGACACTGTAGGCACGGACATTGTAGGCCCGGGGGACACCGGGGGTTGCTGTAGGCCCGGGGGACACTGTAGGCCTGGGGGACACTGTAGGCCCGGGGGACACTGTAGGCACGGACACTGTAGGCACGGACACTGTAGGCACGGACACTGTAGGCACGGACACTGTAGGCCCGGGGGACACTGTAGGCACGGACACTGTAGGCCCAGGGGATACCGGGGGCCGCTGTAGGCCCGGGGGACACTGTAGGCACGGACATTGTAGGCCCGGGGGACACCGGGGGCCGCTGTAGGCCTGGGGGACACTGTAGGCCCGGGGGACACCGGGGGCCGTTGTAGGCCCGGGGGACACTGTAGGCCTGGGGGACACTGTAGGCCCGGGGGACACTGTAGGCATGGACACTGTAGGCATGGACACTGTAGGCCCGGGGACCGCTGTAGGCCCAGACACTAGGCTAACGGAGTGTGTTCGTGGAGCGGGACTGAGTGTGTTCGCCTATCGGAGGTTGCGTAGCAACCTGCCTCCCGGCCCGGGCGGCCGCCATTGGTGGAGCAGGAACACGTGGCCGCTGGCTGGGTGAGGTGACGTGGGACGTGGGGCAGTGACGTCACCTTGTCTCCTATTTGGTAGTGAGGAAGTTGGCAACCTAAGAGACACGCTTCAACAAGTGAAGAAGGAAAAACAACAAAAGAAAATTGTAAAAAAAAGAATTAAATGTTAAACAACGGCCGTGTGCAGAAGTATTTTAGATTTAGATTTAGAGATACAGCGCAGAAACAGGCCCTTCGGCCCACCGGGTCCGCACCGCCCAGCGATCCCCGCACATTAACACAATCCTACACCCACTCGGGACAATGTTTACATTTGCCCAGCCAATTAACCTACAAACCTGCACGTCTTTGGAGTGCGGGAGGAAACCAAAGATCTCGGAGAAAACCCACGCAGGTCACAGGGAGAACGTATAAACTCCGTACAGACGGCACCCGTAGTCAGGATCGAACCTGAGTCTCCGGCGCTGCATTCGCTGTAAAGCAGCAACTCTACCGCTGCGCCACCGTGACCACCCTATCTAGGATTCGAGATGTACAGCACACAGCAGGAAGAAGGGTCTCCACCCAAAACGTCACCTATCCATGTTCTCCACACTCCCGCGCCGCTCCACCGCCCAGCAGCAGGTCACAGCCGTCGCTGTACCCGGCCCCCGGGACCAACAACAGGCTGCAGCTCCACCTGGCCCACACACACCGCGCTGGGTCCACAGCCCCCACCAGGCAGAGCCCCTCAGCACTGCTGGGTCCTACTGCCCACCCCCTACTACAGGTAACTGCAGCAGGGGTTCCACTGGGTCTCCCCCTTCCCCCTCCAGCCAGGCGACCCCCAGTACTCCCCACATCGGTCCTCATGCCCCCCTCTGCCCAGCTAACCCACCACCCCCCCACCATACATCCCCTCCACCTGCCCCCCTGCCTCCATCCGACCCCAACCCCCACCATTGCCGGGTGTTCACCATCCCCCCTGACCTCCCCCTTTCAGACACCGAACGGTCTGTCCTCAGCAGAGGCCTTACCTTTGTTCCCCTCCGCCCCCACATCAACGAGTTCCGCGTCCGCCATGACGTGGAGCTCTTCTTCCGCCGCCTCCGCCTCCGAGCCTTTTACCATGGTAAGGAGTCCCGACCCCGCACTGATGACCCCTTCTCCTGTCTCCAACGGACCCCCTCCACTTTTACCCCCCAGTATGGCCTACTACCCCCACTAGAACTTTTTATTTCAAACTGCCGGCGTGACATCGGCCGCCTCAAATTTTCCACCCCCCTGACTAACTCCAACCTCTCCCCTCCTGAACGTGCAGCCCTCAACTCACTCCGCAACAACCCGGACTTAATAATTAAACCCGCTGACAAGGGAGGGGCTGTGGTAGTCTGGCGTGCTGACCTCTACCGCACCGAGGCCAGACGACAACTATCAGACACCTCTTCCTACCTATCCCTGGACCATGACCCCACCGATGAACACCAGACCTTCATCAGCAGCACCATCACCGACCTCACCAACTCCGGCGAACTACCCCCCAGTGCCTCCAATCTCATAGTTCCCCAGCCCCGCACGGCCCGATTCTACCTCCTACCCAAAATCCACAAACACAATTGTCCCGGCAGACCCATTGTCTCTGCCTGCTCATGCCCCACCGAACTTATCTCTACCTACCTCGACTCCATCCTATCCCCCCTGGTCAAATCCCTCCCCACCTACGTCCAAGACACCTCACACGCTCTCCATCTCCTGGATAACTTCCGGTTCCCAGGCCCCCACTCCCTCATTTTCACCATGGATGTCCAGTCACTCTACACTTCCATCCCCCACAAGGATGGTCTCGAAGCCCTCCGTTTCTTCCTCGACCGTAGAACCAGCCAATCCCCATCGACCAACACTCTCCTCCGCCTAGCAGAGCTGGTTCTTACCCTCAACAACTTCTCCTTTGACTCCTCCCACTTCCTCCAAACCAGAGGCGTAGCTATGGGCACTCGCATGGGCCCTAGCTACGCCTGCCTCTTTGTCGGGTACGTCGAACAATCCCTGTTCCAGACGTACACTGGCCCCATCCCCGAACTCTACCTCCGCTACATCGACGACTGCATTGGTGCTACCTCTTGCACCCATGCAGAACTCACTGACTTTATACACTTCACCTCCAATTTCCATCCTGCCCTTAAATATACCTGGACTATCTCTGACATCTCCCTCCTGTTTCTGGACCTCACCATCTCCATCACAGGAGAAAAATTAGTGACGGACATTTATTACAAGCCCACCGACTCGCACAGCTATCTGGACTACACTTCTTCCCACCCGGTCCCCTGCAAAAAGTCTATCCCCTACTCCCAATTCCTCCGTCTACGCCGCATCTGTGCCCGGGATGAGGTGTTTCAGACTAGGGCTTCCGAGATGTCCTCGTTTTTCAGAAAACGGGGCTTCCCCTCCTCCATTATAGATGAGGCTCTCACTAGGGTCTCTTCTACATCCCGCAGCTCCGCTCTTGCTCCCCATCCCCCCACTCACAACAAGGACAGGATCCCCCTCGTTCTCACCTTCCACCCCACCAGCCAGCGGATCCAACATATCATCCACCAACATTTCCGTCACCTACAACAGGACCCCACCACTGGCCATATCTTCCCATCCCCTCCCCTCTCTGCATTCCGCAGAGACCGTTCCCTCCGCAACTCCCTGGTCCACTCGTCCCTTCCTACCCAAACCACCCTAACCCCGGGCACTTTCCCTTGCAACCGCACGAGATGCAACACCTGTCCCTTTACCTCCCCCCTCAACTCCATCAAAGGACCCAAACATTCTTTCCAGGTGAGACAGAGGTTCACCTGCACCTCCTCCAACCTCATCTATTGCATCCGCTGCTCTAGATGTCAACTCATCTATATCGGCGAAACCAAGCGCAGGCTCGGCGATCGCTTCGCTGAACACCTGCGCTCGGTCCGCATTAACGCCACTGATCTCCCGGTGGCCCAGCACTTCAACTCCCCCTCCCATTCCCAGTCTGACCTCTCTGTCATGGGCCTCCTCCAGTGCCATAGTGAGGCCCGCCGGAAATTGGAGGAGCAGCACCTCATATTTCGCCTGGGCAGTTTGCGGCCCGGTGGTATGAACGTCGACTTCTCCAACTTCAGATAGCTCCTCTGTCCCTCCCTTCCCCTCCTCCTTCCCAGATCTCCCTCTATCTTCCTGTCTCCACCTATATCCTTCCTTTGTCCCACCCCCGACATCAGTCTGAAGAAGGGTCTCAACCCGAAACGTCACCCATTCCTTCTCTCCCGAGATGCTGCCTGACCTGCTGAGTTACTCCAGCATTTTGTGAATAAATCGATTTGTACCAGCATCTGCAGTTATTTTCTTATACTTTCTCCACACTCTGACTGATGAAGGTCAATGGGCGATGGTGGAAGGTTGTTTTTCAGATAGGAGGCTTGTGATTAGTAGTGTGCCTCAGGGTTTGGTGCTTTGTGGTTTTGGAAGACAATAGTGGGTGTTATTGTGGATAGTAATTATCATAATTTGCAGCAGGATATTGATCAGTTGGGCAAGTGGGCCAAGGAATGGCGAATGCAGTTTAATGCAGATAAGTGCAAGGTTTTTTGCATTTTGGCAAGTCAACCCAAGACAGAAACATCAGTGAACGGCAGGGCTCTGGGGAGTGTGGTAGAGCAGAGGGATCTAGGAGCGCAGGTACGCAGTCCCCAGGTAGACAGGGAGTGTGGTAGAGCAGAGGGATCTAGGAGCACAGGTACACAGTCCCCTGAAAGTGGTGTCACAGGTCGACCGGGAGTGTTGTAGAGCAGAGGGATCTAGGAGCGCAGGTTCATTGTTCCTTGAATGTGGCATCACAGGTAGATGGGGTGGTCAGGTAGGGTGTTGGCTTTCATCAGTAAGGGTATTGATGCAATATTATGTTGCAATTGTACAAAACGGTGGTGAGGCTGCATTTGGAGTATTGTGTTAATTTTTGCTCTACTTATCATCATATCATATCATATATATACAGCCGGAAACAGGCCCTTTCGGCCCACCAAGTCCGTGCTGCCCAGCGATCCCCGCACATTAACACTATCCTACACCCACTAGGGACAATTTTTTACATTTACCAAGCCAATTAACCTACAAACCTGTACGTCTTTGGAGTGTGGGAGGAAACCGAAGATCTCGGAGAAAACCCACGCAGGTCACGGGGAGAACGTACAAACTCCTTACAGTGCAGCACCCGTAGTCAGGATCGAACCTGAGTCTCCAGCGCTGCATTCGCTGTAAAGCAGCAACTCTACCGCTGCGCCACCGTTCTCTCTCTTTCTCTCTCTTTCTCTCGCTTTCTTTCTCTTTCTCTCTTTCTCTCTCTCTCTCTTTCTCTCTCTTTCTCTCTCTCTCTTTCTCTCTCTCTCTTTCTCTCTTTCTCCCTTTCTCTCTCTCTCTCTCTCTCTCACACACTTCCCCATTTACTGGTGCCCTCCCCTAATTCCCCATTTACTGGTGCCCTCCCCTAATTCCCCATTTACTGGTGCCCTCCCCTAATTCCCCCATTTACTGGTATCAGGGGTTATGGGGAGAAGGCAGGAGAATGGGGTTAGGAGTGATAGATCAGCCATGATTGAATGGTGGAGTAGACGGGCTGAATGGCCTAATTCTGTTCCTATCAGAGTGAGTTAGATGTCGCTCTAGGGGCCAATGGTTTCAAGGGATATGGGGAGAAGGCAGGCATGGGTTACTGATTGTGGACGATCAGCCATGATCACAATGAATGGGCATGGACTCGGTGGGCCGAAGGGTCCTATTCTGCGCTGTAACTCTAAAGTGAAGTCTAAACACTTGACTGATTAGTTTAGTTTGGTTCAGAGATACAGAGTGGAATACAGAGATACCCCAGCATTTTGTGTATACCGTTGGTAGTGACCCTGGTCACTCCCTCTTCTCCCCTCTCCCATCAGGCAAGAGGTACAGAAGTGTGAAAACACACACCTCCAGATTCAGGGACAGTTTCTTCCCGGCTGTTATCAGACAACTGAACCATCCTACCACACCCAGAGAGCAGTGCTGAACTACTATCTACCTCATTGGTGACCCTTGGACTATCTTTAATCGTACTTTTCTGGGCTTTACCTTGCACTAAACGTTATTCCCTTTATCCTGTCCCTGTACACTGTGGACGGCTCAATTGTAATCATGTGCAGTTTATCCACTGACTGGTTAGCACGCAACAAAAGCTTTTCACTGTACCTCGGTACACATGACAATAAACTAGACTGAACTGAACTGAACTGTAAGAAAATAACTGCAGATGCTGGTGCAAATCAAAGGTATTTTTTTCACAAAATGCTGGAGTAACTCAGCAGGTCAGGCAGCATCTCAGGAGAGAAGGAATGGGTGACGTTTCGGGTCGAGACCCTTCTGCAGACTGATGTCAGGGGAGAGGGACAAAGGAAGGATATAGGTGGAGACTGTGTGACTTGCATGGAAGCTCAGATTGAGCGAGGGCTTTGACCAGACTGTGTCTGTTCTGTGTGTTGATGTGAGGCACGGCTCACTGTTGTTGCTGTGGAGTGCCTGGTCGGGGGTGGGTCCACTTTGAGGATGCTGCCTCATTGCAAGATCCTGCAAGTGATTTATGATGTGCCATTACTCTCGTCATGTTGCGGAGATTTCCCAGTGAGTCAGCGACAGCTTCAGACAGCATCTCTGAGCTCTTTGATGCAGTGTAGGACATTGAATGCTGTCAGTAGTCTTGCCTTAAGCCCCAAACGTAGGAGATTCTTGTCAGAACAGGAACAGTTCTCCCTATAGCCTAATAGCCAAAGGCTATCAAACACCACAACCTCACACAGGCTCTGAACGACATGGACCTGGCATTGTGGTATTGCTGGAGTCTGTTTGCATTATTACTGGTTGTTTTTATGTGTGTTTGTGTGTAATATATATATATATATATGTGCGTGTGTGTATATGTATGTGTGTGTATATGCGTGTGTGTGTATATGCGTGTGTATATGCGTGTATATGCACCGATCAGCCAAAACATTGTGAGCTGATGAGCCAAAACATTCTGCCCACCTGCCTAATATGCTGTTGGTCCTCCGTATGCAGCCCCATACGCAGCAGGGTGTGATGCACTGTGTATTGTGACACATTCCTCCCGTGACCACCATTAACGTTTTCTGTGACTTGTGCCACAGTCGACCTTCTGTCGGTTCGGACCAGACGGGATAGCCTTCGTTGCCCTCGTGCATCGATGAGCCTTGGGCGCCCAACTCCCTGTCTGTCGCCGGTTTGTGGTTTGTCCCTCCTCGGACCACTGTCGGTAGGTACTCACCACTGCTGACCGGGAGCACCCCACAAGCCTTGCTGTTTCAGAGATGCTCTGACCCAGTCGTCTGGCCAGAACAATTTGGCCCTTGTCAAAGTCGCCCATTTCTCCTGCATCCAACATATCAACTTCAAGAACTGACTGTTCACTTGCTGCCTAATATATCCCACCCCTTGACAGGTGCCATTGTAACAAGATAATCAATGTTATTCACTTTGCCTGTCAGTGGTCATAATGTTTTGGCTGATCGGTGTATATGTATGTGGGTATATATGTATGTGTGTATATATGTGTGTGTGTATATGTACATGTGTAGGAAAATAACTGCAGATGCTGGTACAAATCGAAGGTATTTATTCACAAAACGCTGGAGTAACTCAGCAGGTCAGGCAGCATCTCAGGAGAGAAGGAATGGGTGATGTTTCAGGCCGAGACCCTTCTTCAGACTGACGTGTGTATATGTGTGTTTGGTATATACGTGTTTGTATATATATATATATATGTGTATATATTCCCTTTTCACAAATTCTCGTTATGCCCTCCATATCTCATCTGTACACTGTATACGGCTCGATTATAATCATGTACAGTCTTTCCGCTGACTGGTTAGCACGCAACAAAAGCTTTTCACTGTACCTCGGTACACGTGACAATAAACTAGACTCAAACTCAATATGTAAAATATATATATATGAATGTATAGTCCATACATGTCCATCGTCGATTGTTATGGGAATAGTGTGCTCTGGGGCGCAGTACCGAGGATATATTACCCATGAGGCAGTAGCCAAGCGGATCCTGAATTAAAATGGCTGAACCCAAGACTCGAGTGTAAAGCCTCTGTTAATGAGTTGTGTAGCTGTAATGGAGTAGGTTACAGACAGGAACCACACTAACAAAACATGGTGTCAGATCGGGGCCTGTTTCAGGGTTAGTCGAGGGTTGATTGTGTGCACGGTGACAGCAGACGTGTTTGAGAGTAAATACTACCGAGAGACGACTGTGCGGCCGTCAATAGTCAATAGTCATTTATTTGTCACACACACATAAATGTGCAGTGAAATGAAAAATTACCCGCAGTTCAACAATAAGACCAATAAGAATAATCAATAAAAATGCAATAACACGTACAATCATAAACCAACACCAAACAAAAGAAACATCCATCACAGTGAGTCTCCTCCAGTCACCTCCTCACTGTGATGGAAGGCCAGAATGTCTTTTTCTCTTCCCCTGCCGTTGAGCTGAGTGTTGGAGATGGCCTCATATTTAGTTCATCCCTAAAGCCAGGAGACGCGACATTCTCACACGAGTACATGATTCCCACATTGGGGTGAATGGCTGTCTAAGAAGGGCAAGAGAATGTCTGCACTGGCCCGGAATGAGTGCAGAAATCAAGGGCTTTGTACAGAAATGTGAGACATGTCAAGCTCAAGGGAAAGAGCAACCAAAAGAAACGCTGCATTCCCAGGAAATTCCAGAGAGACCATGGGCGAAGGTGGGTGCAGATTTGTTCCACTTGGATGGAAGGAACTATTTGATTACTGTGGACTATTTCTCAGGATATTGGGAAATAGACTATCTAGAGAAAACACTGGCAGTGAATGTCATCCATAAAATGAAAGGCCAGTTCGCAAGATATGGAATACCAGATCAGCTCATCACAGATAATGGGCCACAGTTCACAGCTGAGGAGTTCAAGAGATTTACCAAGAAGTGGCAGTTTGAACATACGAGCACATCACCCTATTATCCACAGAGTATGCTTGTATACACTGGAATTTAGAAGGATGAGAGATCTTATTGAAACCTATAAGATTATTAAGGGGTTGGACATGTTAGAGGCAGGAAACATGTTCCCAATGTTGGGGGAGTCCAAAACAAGGGACCACAGTTTAAGAATAAGGGGTAGGCCATTTAGAACTGAGATGAGGAAAAACTTCTGAATGCATTCAAGAGAGAGCTAGATAGAGCTCTTAAGGATAGCGGAGTCAGGGGGTATGGGGAGAAGGCAGGAACGGGGTACTGATTGTGAATGATCAGCCATGATCACATTGAATTGCGTTGCTGGCTCGAAGGGCTCAATGGCCTCCTCCTGCACCTATTGTCTATAATGGAAATAATAATAATAATAATAATATTCATTTATTGTCATTGCAACGAGTACAACGAAATTAAAAAATAGCCAATCCTGACGGTGCGTACAAACATATATGCAATAAATGCAAAAACAAATAAATACATAAATACAATTAAATACAATTATATTAAGTACAAGATTTTTTAACGGTGTTGCCTAGTGCAAAGGTAGTGTTCAGTTCTCGTATGGCCCTGGGGTAAAAACTGTTCTTAAGTCTGTTTGTTCGGGATTTGATCGACCTGAAACGTCGACCAGAGGGCAGATGAACAAACAGACGGTGGCCGGGGTGGGATGGATCTTTTATTATTTTGCCTGCTCTACTGAGGCAGCGTAGTCTGAACAGGTGCTCCAGGGAGGGCAGTGAGCAGCCGATGATCTTCTGGGCCGTCGTGATGACCCTCTGAAGGGCCTTCCTGTCCTTTTCTGAGCAGCTGGCATACCATGTGGTTATACAGTATGCCAGCACACTCTCGATGGAGCAGCGATAGAAGGACAACATGAGCTTCTCCTGCAGGTTGGTTTTCCTGAGGATCCTCAGGAAGTGGAGTCTCTGCTGTGCCTTCTTTACTGTGGTGATGGTGTTGGTAGACCAGGTAAGATCCTCTGCGATGTGCGTACCCAGGAACCTGAAAGCTGGTACCCTTTCCACACAGACCCCATTGATGTAGAGTGGGTCGTAATCTCCACTGGTTTTTCTAAAGTCAATTATAAGTTCCTTTGTTTTGGAGGAGTTCAGGACCAGATTGTTCACTGAACACCATGCTGCCAGCCTTTGGATTTCATCCCTATAGGCTGTCTCATCTCCTTCTGAGATGAGTCCAACCACAGTCGTGTCATCCGCGAACTTGATGATGGTGTTGGTGGGATGGGTGGGGGCGCAGTCGTGAGTGTAGAGGGAGTAAAGGATGGGGCTCAACACACAGCCCTGTGGTGAGCCGGTGCTCAGTGTAATGGTGGAGGAGAGGTGAGGGCCTATTTTGACGGTCTGGGGGCGGTTGGTCAGGAAGTCCTTGATCCATTGGCAGATGGTTTGGGAAAATCCAAGGTCGGAAAGTTTGGTGACCAGTCTGCTCGGGATGACCGTGTTAAAGGCAGAGCTGAAGTCGAGGAAGAGCATCCTCACATAGCTCCCCTGGTGTTCAAGGTGGGTCAGTGCAGTGTGAAGAGCAGTGGCGATGGCATCCCCTGTAGACCTATTTGCTCTGTAGGCAAACTGGTGTGGGTCGAAGGTGGGTGGGAGGCTGGCTTTGATGTGCTGCAGGACCAGTCTCTCGAAGCACTTTGTGATGACCGGTGTGAGTGCTACCGGACGGTAGTCGTTAAGACCGCTGATGACAGACTTTTTCGGCAGTGGGATGATTGTGGCGGACTTCAGGCAGGGAGGGATGGTGGATGTTAAAACGGACAGGTTGAAGATTTTTGTGAAGACCTCAGATAATTGGTCTGCACATTCCTTCAGCACTCTGCCCGTCACACCATCGGGGCCTGCAGCTTTCCTGGGATTCACTGCTCTGAGCACGCGCTTAACATCATACTCCTGCACAGTGAAGGTGTTGCTGTCAGGTGCTGGAGAGGGTGTTATGTCTGCCACTGTAGCTTTCACCTCGAAACGAGCAAAGAAACAGTTAAGTTCCTCTGCCAGCGAGGCGTCGCCGTCGGCAGTCGTGCGGTTGCTGGTCTTGTAGTTGGTGATGTGCTGGATGCCTTGCCATACCCGCCGTGGGTCATTGTTGGAAAAGTGGTCCTCAATCTTCCTCTTGTAGGACGCTTTGGCATCCTTGATGCCTCTCTTCAGGTTGGTTCTAGCAGCACTGTATAGAGCTCTATCACTAGACCTGAAGGCGGTGTTACGGTCCTTGAGGAGAGACCTGACATCCTTTGTCATCCAGGGAAAGGCGGAGAGCAGTGTGAAAATTGCGAAGTCATTGCTGAGGAAGGCTAAGGCTGCCGGAGCTGACCCTTACCTGAGTCTACTAGCTTTTCGCAACACACCAACACCTGGCATGAGTAGCAGTCCAGTTCAAAGATTGATGAACAGACGTACCAGGACCATTCTACCGACTACTCAGAGGCTGCTCAAACCTGAAATTCAGAAAAAAGTAAGAGATGAGTTGAGAGCAGCTAGAGCCAGACAAGCAGACTACTACAACAGAGGATCTCAAGATCTGATTCCCCTGAAAGCTGGCCATCCAGTTTGAGTGAAGCCGACCGATAATCGACATCAGTCCTGGAGGAAGGCTGTGGTTGTAGGCCGTGTTGCGCAACCCAGATCTTATGAAGTCAGAACCGAGGACGGCGTCGTCTATCGTCAGAATCGCCGCCATCTGAGGAAGACCAACGGGCCATGTCATCGCCCTGATGTTGACCTGGTGACCTGGTGACCACACCTAAACAGGAGCGAGACCATCTGAGGAAGACCAACGGGCCATGTCATCGCCCTGATGTTGACCTGGATGACCTGGTGACCACACCTAAACCGGGGCGAGACCATCTGAGGAAGACCAACGGGCCATGTCATCGAGCTGATGTTGACCTGGATGACCTGGTGACCACACCTAAACCGGGGCGAGACCATCTGAGGAAGACCAACGGGCCATGTCATCGAGCTGATGTTGACCTGGATGACCTGGTGACCACACCTAAACCGGGGCGAGACCATCTGAGGAAGACCAACGGGCCATGTCATCGAGCTGATGTTGACCTGGATGACCTGGTGACCACACCTAAACTGGAGCGAGACAATCCACCTATGAGCCAACCACTGGTCCCCAGGGAGCATCAAACCCTGACAACAAGATCTGGTAGATGCGTTATCTGCAGGATTCTGTGCCCAAATAAGGATAGGGCCTGGTACATGTAGCTGTGTATAGATATAACGGCTATTAGGTTATGTTTAAAAAGTTAATGTTATATTTTCAGTTATAGTTTGATATGTAGAAGTAGTGGTAATGGCCATTTAAAAAATATTAATAAATAAACAAACAAATGAATAAATAAACAGGGAAAGGGAATGAGGAACCAGACATGTGTTGTTCAAAGTCTAGATAATTCCGAGCACTGGACTGTCGCAGATCCAAGGGAGGAGAATGTGGAAGCTCCCACGGAAATGGATTGTCAAAGGCATGTTGGACAATGGACTGTTGGAGACATGTTGGACTCAATGAAATAAGATGCCATGGATGAAATTAATTTATGGCTATACATGTAAAGTTCCTGTACATATCTGTTTTGTAAATAAAGGGGGATGTTATGGGAATAGTGCGCTCTGTGGCACAGTGCCGAGGAGATATCACCCATGAGGCAGCAGCCAAGCGGATCAATAGACAATAGGTGCAGGAGGAGGCCATTCGGCCCTTCGAGCCAGCACCGCCATTCAATGTGATCATGGCTGATCATTCTCAATCAGTAGCCCGTTCCTGCCTTCTCCCCATACCTCCTGACTCCGCTATCCTTAAAAGCTCTATCTAGCTCTCTCTTGAATGCATTCAGAGAATTGGCCTCCACTGCCCTCTGAGGCAGAGAATTCCACAGATTTACAACTCTCTGACTGAAAAAGGTTTTTCCTCATCTCCGTTGTAAATGGCCTACCCCTTATTCCTAAACTGTGGCCCCTGGTTCTGGACTCCCCCAACATTGGGAACATGTTGTGGTAGCGATTTACGAAACCAAGCGCAGGCTCGGCGATCGCTTCGCTGAACACCTGCGCTCGGTCCGCATTGACCAAACTGATCTCCCGGTGGCCGAGCACTTTAATTCCCCCTCCCATTCCCAGTCTGACCTTTCTGTCATGGGCCTCCTCCAGTGCCATAGTGAGGCCCACCGGAAGTTGGAGGAGCAGCACCTCATATTTCGCCTGGGCAGTTTGCAGCCCGGTGGTATGAACGTCGACTTCTCCAACTTTAGATAGTTCCTCTGTCCCTCCCTTCCCCTCCTCCTTCCCAGATCTCCCTCTATCTTCCTGTCTCCACCTATATCCTTCCTTTGTCCCACCCCCGACATCAGTCTGAAGAAGGGTCTTGACCCGAAACGTCACCCATTCCTTCTCTCCCGAGATGCTGCCTGACCTGCTGAGTTACTCCAGCATTTTGTGAATAAATCAATTGGGAACATGTTTCCTGCCTCTAACGTGTCCAACCCTTTAATAATCTTATACGTTTCGATAAGATCCCCTCTCATCCTTCTAAATTCCAGTGTATACAAGCCTAGTCGCTTCAGTCTTTCAACATATGACAGTCCTGCCATTCCGGGAATTAACCTAGTGAACCTACGCTGCACGCCCTCAATAGCAAGAATATCCTTCCTCAAATTTGGAGACTAAAACTGCACACAGTACTCCAGGTGCGGTCTCACTAGGGCCCTGTACAACTGCAGAAGGACCTCTTTGCTCCTATACTCAACTCCTCTTGTTATGAAGGCCAACATTCCATTGGCTTTCTTCACTGCCTGCTGTACCTGCATGCTTCCTTTCCTGAATTAAAATGGCTGAACCCAAGACTCGAGTGTAAAGCCTCTGTTAATTAGTTGTAGCTGTAATGGAGCAGAAAGGAAACATACTAACAAAACACTAGTTCCATGTTCTCCCACTTTCTCATCCACTCCCTGCACACTAGGGGGCAATTTACACAGGGCCGATTAACCTACAAACCCGCACGTCTTTGGAGTGTGGGAGGAAATGCCTACACTTAGGGCAGTCACGGTGGCGCAGCGGTAGAGTTGCCACCTTACAGCGAATGCAGCGCCGGAGACCCGGGTTCCATCCTGACTACGGGTGCTTTCTGTACGGAGTTTGTACGTTCTCCCCGTGACCTGCGTGGGTTTTCACCGAGATCTTCGGTTTCCTCCCACACTCCAAAGACGTGCAGGTTTGTTGGTTAATTGGCTTGGTATAAATGTAAAATAGTCCCTAGTGGGTGTAGGATAGTGTTAGTGTACGGGGATCGCCGGTCGGTGTGGACCCAGTGGGCCGAAGGGCCTGTTTCCGTGCTGTATCTCTAAACTAAACCGGAGCACCCAGTGGAAACCCAAGCAGGTCACAGGGAGAACGTGCAAACTCCGTACAGACAGCGCCCGTAGTCGGGATGGAACCTGGTCTCCCCACTGTGCGCCCAATGTCATGTTCCGTGGACACTGGTGCTGTGTGAGCTGGGTGCGATGGCTTGGCAAAGCCAGTGGTGATGTGGTAGAGATATCTGCTTTCCCTTGGCACTGTCAGTGTGGTGAACATGTTTCTCTCTAACGCAGGTGCGGGGAGTGAAGGATTGTCGATGGCGGTCTGTTCTGGTGCTTTGACCCCTGATGTTTCGGACACGACGCTATGGCCAGAGTGGACTGGCCCCCACTCTGGGTCATTCCCCTTTGCCAGCAGGTTAGTGCCACCTCTGTGTCTCCATCACTGGCTTACTCTGTTGTTATCTTGCACTGTTGTTGAATACAAGGATGTTCCTTTAGAAGGTCAGCCTCAGAATTAAAGGACGTTCGTTTAGGAAGGAGATGAGGAGGAATTTCTTTAGTCAGAGGGTGGTGAATCTGTGGGATTCATTGCCACAGACGGCTGTGGAGGCCAAGTCAGTGGATATTTTTAAGGCAGAGAGAGATAGATTCTTGATTTGTACGAGTGTCAGGGGTTATGGGGAGAAGGCAGGAGAATGGGGTTGGGCTGACATTACGAATGCAGCTATGTGGGTTTTATTGCAGGAGTGTAAAAGCTCCAGCTGGGATTATTCCTGGGGCATCCTGTTGTCAGCATGGAAGTGCGGTTTATGGCTGATCGTATCCTCTGATATCATCAACTGGCCTCAAAGCTTTGAAGTGTTAAGAAGAACATCTTGCCGTATGGACTGCCCTTTGTTCCCAAGAAAGAAGAGGTCACGATGGACACGACAGACACGGAGGTCCCGAAAGACACATAAAGATTGATAGGACATTGTAAAACTTGCCATATAAGGTAGCGATGGAAATGTACTGGCACATGTATTTAGGGTATAAAAGGTGTGTAAATGTAAGCTTTCGGAGAGAGAGAGACTACACTGGCTTCCTGAGCGTTTCTGAACGCTCCGATATCTAGACCCTCTCCCACCTGGGCGAGTAGTCTAAAGAGGTTAAACGATTTTGGTTGTCTGACTATTCTGTTAATAGGTCACGAACTACAACAAATGGAGTTAGGAGGGAAAGATAGATCAGCCATGATTGAATGGCGGAGTAGACTTGATGGGCCGAATGGCCTACTCCTACACCTATTTTCTATGTTTCGATGAATGGAATAATTGTGCTGTTAGAATTTACTAGACCAAGTGGACCTGTTGGGCCCAAACCTCTCCTGCATTGGTGCAGCACCCTCTCCTCTCCTCTCCCCTCCCTCCATCCCCTCCCCCTCCCTCCACTACCCCCCACTCCCTCCCCCTTATCCTCCCTCCTTCCCCTCACTCCCCCCATCCCCCCACCCCTCCCTCCCTAGGAGCTAGATTTAAACTTTAAAATGGGAATAACTTTAAAAATATAACACCGATTTCAATGAAACCTCTTCCATTAGCACCAAAGGGACGACGGTGAGTAAGGTGGGCCTAACATTGTCGCGCTATCGTGTACCGTTTTGGCTGTAGTTCAGGAACAAACAAACAAACAGACGAGAGTTTGAGTATATAGAAAGCAATTAGCCTCTGGAGGCTGAGTTGAACATCCTGGTTGAATGTAACTCAGTGTCTGTCACTTTAACCCAACACCATCACCGAGACTCTGGCCCAGAAATGCAATCATCGACAGGTGACTTTAATGCACCGTGGGAATATACTGGACAGGCCCTTTGGGGAACTGGTTCCAGACGTGAGTTCCAAGGGTGCAGCATATTTCCCAGTGTAATGTGTCGCGACAGGATGGAAGTGATCGTGTGGGCCACACGCGATGAGTCAGGGCCAGAGTTGCCAACCGTCCCGTATTAGCCGGGACAGCTCGTGTTTTGGACTAAATTAGTTTGTCCCGTACGGGACCGCCCTTGTCCCGTATTAGTAGGGTTGCCAACTTCCTCACTCCCAAATACGGGACAAGGTGACGTCACCGCCCCGCGCCCCACGTCACCTCACCCAGCCAGCGGCCACGTGCTCCTGCCCAGCACGGGCGGCCATCATTGGTGGAGCGGGAGCACGTGGCCGCTGGCTGGGTGAGGTCACGTGGGGCGTGGGGCGGTGACATCACCCTTACAATACAATACAATACAATATATCTTTATTGTCATTGTACCCAGGGGTACAACGAGATTGGGAATGCACCTCCCATACGATGCAATAATTTAAGTAATTTCGACAACAGCAACCCAACGAAACGAAACAATTGTAATAGTTTTAGACAGGGTAAAGTGCAAGTTGATCTATGCGTTGTGGCCATCCGGCTCAGCAGGACCGGTTCATAGCAGCTATGGCCCTGGGGATAAAGCTGTTCCTGAGTCTGGAGGTGCGGGCGTAGAAGGCCTTGTATCGTCTGCCCGATGGTAGAAGTTCGAACAGACTGTTGCAGGGGTGTGAAGAGTCTTTGTGGATGCTGGTGGCTTTTCTGAGGCATCGTGTGTTGTAGATGCCCTCCAAGTCTGGAAGCTGTGTTCCGATGGCCCTCTGAGCTCTATGGACTACCCGCTGTAGAGCTTTCCTTTCTGCCTCCGTGCAGCTGAGGTACCACACAGGGATGCCATGCGTTAGGATGCTCTCTATGGTGCAGCGGTAGAAGGTCGTCAGCAGCTGTTGGGGTAGACCAGACTTTTTCAGTGTTCTTAAGTAGAACAGTCTTTGTTGTGCCTTCTTGACCAGCGCAGCAGTGTTATTGGACCATGTTAGGTCCTCCGAAATGTGAGTGCCCAGAAGCTTGAAGCTGGACACTCTCTCCACACTGTCCCCGTTGATAGAGATCGGGGCATATTCCCCGTTATGTGACCTACGGAAGTTGATGATCAGCTCCTTGGTCTTGGTGGTATTTAGGGACAGGTTGTTATCGGAGCACCAGTCCGCCAGGTTCTGCACCTCCGCTCTATAGTTTGTTTCATCCCCGTTGGTGATAAGCCCGATCACCGTTGTGTCGTCTGCAAACTTGACAATGGTGTTGGTGTCGAATGCAGGAACACAGTCGTGTGTGAAGAGGGAGTAGAGCATGGGGCTCAGAACACATGTCTTTGTCCCGTATTTGGGAGTGAGATAGTTGGCAACCATATTCAGAAGCCAGCTAATTTTCATGAAAAGTAGTAAAGGATTAAGAATTCATTATTGCCTGGATTAGAGGGTATGAGCAATGTCAGCGGCTGACTAGCAGTCTGTCCGTCTTTTTTTTGTTGAGTGTCGGTGTTGGGATGGTTTTTGTATATTTTTTTGGTTGTGTATGTGTGGGAGGGGGTGGTGGGGGTGGGGGTGGGGGTGGGGGTGGGTGTGGGTGTGGGAGGGGGGGGGGCTTTTCTCTTCCTCACGGCGCGGGCTGCGGCTCGGCTGCGGGGCCTAACATCACCCGCTGCGGCTCGGCCGCTGGACTTTACACCCCGGTGCGGCTCGGCCGCTGGACTTTACATCCCGCTGCGGCTTGGCCGCTGGACTCAACAGTGCCCGGTGCAGCTCGGCTACGGGGCTTAACATCCCGGTGCAGCTCGGCTGCGGGGCTTTTCATCGCTGGTGCGGCTCGACTGCGGACTTAACAGTGCCCGGTGCAGCTCGGCTGCGGAGCTGAACACCGCCCGGTGCAGCTCGACTGCGGGGCTTTTCATCGCTGGACTGCGGACTTAACAGTGCCCGGTGCGGCTCGACCACGGGACTTAGCTGCGCAAGGCTTGGTCGCGGGCCTTTCATCGCCCGGTTCGGCCGCGGGACGTTTCAGCGCCCGGTGCGGGGACTGTGCGGGTTGGTCGGGGACGAGCTGTCTGTCCGTGGGCGTGGGGAAGAGAGGGGAAGTTTTGTTGCCTCCATCACAGTGAGGGGGTGTTTGGAGTCACTGTGATGGACGTTTGTGTTGGGGTTATGTGTCTTGTGTTCTTTTTTTTTTTCTGTGACTGCTATGTAGTTTCGTTCGGTACTTCGGTACCGAACGACAAATAAAGCTCTGTTATACTGTTATACTGTTATATGGGGAGAAGGCAGGAGGATGGGGTTAGGAGGGAGAGATAGATCAGCCATGATTGAATGGCGGGGTAGACTTGATGGGCCGAATGACCTGATTCTGTTCCTATCACATGAACCTGTGGACATCAAGGGGAGGGTGCACAGACTTGGATTGTTTTCTCGAGAGAAACGGAGGTTAATGGAAGACCAGACAGAGGGAAATGAAATGATGAGAGTGAGAGATACAGTAGACAGTCAGAGCCTTGCTCCCAGGGTGACAATATCAAACACTAGAGAGCATGGCCTTAAGGGGAGAGGGGCAACGTTTAAAGGAGATGTGTGGGGCAAGTTGTTCACACAGAGGGTGGTGGGGGCCTGGAACATGCTGCCAGGGGTGGGGGTGGAGGCAGATACCATAGTGGTGTTTAAGAGGCTTTTAGACAGGGACATGGATATGCAGGGAATGGAGGGGTATGGATCACATGCAGGCAGAGGGGATTACTTTATCTTTTCATCATGTTCGGGACAGACATTGTGAGCGGAAAGGCCTGTTCCTGTGCTGCACTGTTCTATGATCTATGGCAAATAAAGTTAGGAATAAGGGGTAGGCCATTTAGAACTGAGATGAGGAAAAACTTTTTCAGTCAGAGAGCTGTGAATCTGTGGAATTCTCTGCCTCAGAAGGCAGTGGAGGCCAATTCTCTGAATGCATTCAAGAGAGAGCTAGATAGAGCTCTTAAGGATAGCAGAGTCAGGGGGTATGGGGAGAAGGCAGGAACGGGGTACTGATTGTGAATGATCAGCCATGATCACATTGAATGGTGGTGCTGGCTCGAAGGGCTGAATGGCCTCCTCCTGCACCTATTGTCTATTGTCTATAATAAATGTCCTTGCAGTAGAAACAAGGAACTGCAGGATTTACCAAGGAACGACTCAGTGCTGGAGTAACTCAGCGGGTCAGGCAGCATCTGTGGAGAACATGGACACAGAGTGCTGGAGTAACTCAGCGGGTCAGGCAGCATCTGTGGAGAACATGGACACAGAGTGCTGGAGTAACTCAGCGGGTCAGGCAGCATCTGTGGAGAGAAGATGCTGGAGATTCCAACACCGTGTCTCCAAGACCCTCAGTGTGTTCAACGTTATCAAGTTTTGAATTCTTCTCGTATGTCTAATTTTTGACCTAAATGTCCTGCATTAAACTTCGTCTGTCATCACTAACCCACCCCGCCCTGTGTGTTTTGCAAAGAATCAAGCGGCACGGTGGTGCAGCGGGTAGAGCTGCTGCCTCACAGCACCGGAGACCCGGGTTCCATCCCGACTACGGGTGCTGTCTGTACGGAGTTTGTACGTTCTCCCCGTGACCTGCGTGGGTTTTCTCCGAGATCTTCGGTTTCCTCCCACACTCCAAAGACGTGCAGGTTTGTAGGTTAATTGGCTTGGTACAAGTGTAAATTGTCCCTAGTGGGTGTAGGATAGTGTTAGTGTGCGGGGATCGCTGGTCGGCACGGACCCGGTGGGCCGAAGGGCCTGTTTCCGTGCTGTATCTCTAAATTAAACTAAACTAGACTAAATATTCCTGGTTACTCTATGATTTTATTTCACATATGTTTTGTGAAAGGATATTTCATTGATGCATGTTTCCCAGGAAGACGTGTGCTTCTTCTGTGATTCATTTGCTCTGTGTGCGTGGATATTTCCCCAGCTACACATGAGTGTTCTTCCTGTAGTAGCAGCGGACAACATCGGATAATTATATTCATTGTAGAGTTATCTACCGACCGTAAGTACATTTCAAGGTCACCTCCCCACCACACTGCCGCCTGGCCTGAGAGTGGTACACGCGTTCCCACTAGTGGGAGAGTCTAGGACCAGAGGGCACAGCCTCAGAATTAAAGGATGTTCCTCTAGGAAGGAGATGAGGAGAAATTTCTTTAGTCAGAGGGTGGTGAATTTGTGGAATTCATTGCCTCAGAAGGCTGTGGAGGCCACAAGTCAGTGGATATTTTTAAGGCAGAGATAGATAGATTCTTGATTAGTGCGGGTGTCAGGGGTTATGGGGAGAAGGCAGGAGAATGGGGTTAGGAGGGAGAGATAGATCAGCCATGATTGAATGGTGGAGTGGACTTGATGGGCCGAATGGCCTAATTCTGTTCCTATCACATGATGTGAGAAAGAGATGGAACATAAAGAGAGGGCACAAATTCATTCAAAATCATTTGGTTCAATCTTTTGTTTCACCATAGGAATGATGTCATTAAGTTGGAAAGGGTGCAGAGAAGATTTCCGAGGATGTTTATCTGTTTCGAGGAGCAGAATTATGCCATTTGGCCCATCGACTGAACAGGGTACTGTTCCGTATGTCAAACCTGACTTCTGATAATCCACAGTGCCAGTCCAGTAGATGTTAGGCTGGGCACTAGACACGGTGACTTTAATACAAGGCAGTCGGGCAATAAACTATCCAATCCAACCGCAAAACTTTGCAAATGCCAGAAATCCAACCATTCTCTGAAGGTGTGGAGACTGTCATCAGTGTACAGAGAAACCGTTCATGTGGAAACACGGAACAGCAGAAGCATAAAAACACACAGAGTGCTGGAGTAACTCAGCGGGTCAGGCAGCATCTGTGGAGAACATGGATAGGTGACGTTTCACAGAGTGCTGGAGTAACTCAGCGGGTCAGGCAGCATCTGTGGAGAACATGGATAGGTGACGTTTCACAGAGTGCTGGAGTAACTCAGCAGGTCAGGCAGCATCTGTGGAGAACATGGATAGGTGACGTTCTGGGTCAGGACCCTTTTTCAGACTAAGCCTGGATTATAAGTTCATAAATTCTAGGAGAAGAATTAGGCCATTCGGTCCATCGTCTACTCCGCCATTCAATCATGGCTGATCTGTCTCCCTCTTAACCCCATTATCATGATCACGGCTGATCTATCTCTCAACCCCATTCTCCTACCTTCTCGGACTAGAGGGTCCGAGCTATAGGGAGGTTGTGGGAAGAAACTGCAGTTGCTGGTTTAAACCGAAGATAGACGCAAAAAGCTGGAATAACTCAGCGGGTCAGGCAGCATCTGTGGAGAGATGGAATGGGTAACGTTTCGGGTCGAGACCCTTCTTCATACTGGGTAGGGATAAGGGAAACAATGCATGTTGACAACTGCATTGGTGCTGCCTCCTGCACCCATGCAGAACTCACTGACCTCATCAACGTTACCACCAATTTACATCCTGCACTGACTGTCACGGACCATCTCCGACACCTCCCTCCCCTTTCTTGATCTCACCGTCTCCATCACTGGAGATCGACTATCGACTGACGTCTATTACAAACGCACTGACTCCCACAACTATCTAGACTACTCTTCCCTCCACCCTGCTTCCTGCAAAGTCTATCCCCTACTCCCAATTCCTTTGTCTACGCCACATCTGCGCTCAAGATGAGGTGTTCCACACCAGGACATCCGAGAAGCCCTCATTCTTTAGGGAACGGGGGTTCCCCCTCTCCCATAGATGAGGCCCTCACACATGTCTCCTCGGTACCCCGCAGCTCTGCCCTTGTTCCCCCTCCCCCAGTCGCAACAGAGACAGAGTCCCACTAGTCGTTACTTTCCACCCCATCAGCCATCGCATACAACACGTAATCCTCTGAAATCTCCGCCACCTCCAACGGGATCCCACCACTAGCCACATTTTCCCATCTCCACACATTTCCGCCTTCCGCAGAGACCATTCCCTCCGTAACTCCCTGGTTAACTCATCCCTTCCCACCCAAACCACCCCCTCCCCAGGTACCTTCCCCTGCAACCGCAGGAGATGCAACACCTGTCGCTATTCCTCCCCCCTCGACTCTGTCCAGGGACCCTGACAGTCCTTTCAGGTGAGGCAGAGGTTCACTTGCACCTCCTCCAACCTCATCTACTGTATCCGTTGTTCAAGATGTGGACTCGTACATCGGCGAGCCTGAACCTACCTGATCTCCCGGTTGCTGGACACTTTGATTCTCCTTCCCATTCCCACACAGACCTTTCTGTCCTTGGTCTCCTCCATTGTCAGAGTGAGGCTAAACGCAAATTGGAGGAACAGCATCTCATATTTTGCTTGGGCAGCTCACAGCCCAGTGGTATGAATATTGATTTCTCTCACTTCAGGTAGCCCCAGCATTCCCTCTCTCTCTATCCCTCCCCCACCCAAGTCGCACTAGCTTCTCATTTTCACCCTACAACAGCTCACAATGGCCTGTTCCCTTTATCATCGTCAGTTTTTTGCATATCTTTCATTCATTGTTCTTTATCTCTCCACATCACTGTCTATATCTCTCGTTTCCCTTATCCCTAACCAGTCTGAAGAAGGGTCTCGACCCAAAACGTCACCTGTTCCTTCTATCCGGTATCTCGGTACACGTGACAATTAACCTGACAGAACCGGGATATGGGTCAAACGAAGGCAGGTGGGACTAGTTTATTTTAGTTTAGTTTAGAGATACAGCGCACAAACAGGCCCTTCGGCCCACCGGGTCCGCGCCGACCAGCGATCCCCGCACATTAACACTATCCTACACCCACTACAATTTTTACATTTACCAAGCCAATTAACCTACAAACCTGCACGTCTTTGGAGTGTGGGAGGAAACCGAAGATCTCGGAGAAAACCCACGCAGGTCATGGGGAGAACGTACAAACTCCGTACAGACAGCACCCGTAGTCAGGATGGAACCCGGGTCTCCGGCGCTGCATTCGCTGTAAGGCGGCAACTCTACCGCTGCGCCACCGTGATGGCCCTAGTATAGATGGGGCATGTTGGTCGACATGGACGAGTTGGGCTGAACGGCCTGTGTTTGTGCTGTGTGACTCCATGGAACGTTGTGTATGTTGCAGGCTGCCGTGGTGTGGTTGAGGCAGGGCCTGTGATGGAGGGCTTGGTGCGCGGGGAGATGTTTGCTGGCACTCAGTGACACCCGCAGGTCAACTTGCTGATCAGGGGCTGAGCCAGCTTCCTCCTGTCTCCAGGTGCAACCACTGACTCACTGGAGGGGAAGGGGAATAACTCGTTGTTGAAAACTCTCGTACATCTGGCATCCTGACCTCTCCAGCTCAGAAGCGTTTGAAGGGCAGTTACAATCACATTCTGTAGCTGAATGACTCAAAGTAATCTGATCTGTCTGACATCAAATTGTAAAATCATGTGTCAATGTATGTCTGCTCATGTGAATATCCAATTGTGCACAGAAACAGAAACAGAAACATAGACAATAGGTGCAGGAGGAGGCCATTCAGCCCTTCGAGCCAGCACCGCCATTCATTGTGATCATGGCTGATCATCCACAATCAGTAACCTGTGCCTGCCTTCTCCCCATATCCCTTGATTCCACTAGCCCCTAGAGTTCTATCTAACTTTCTTTTAAATCCATCCAGTGAATTGGCCTCCACTGCCCTCTGTGGCAGAGAATTCCACAAATTCACAACTCTCTGGGTGAAAAAGTTTCTTCTCACCTCAGTTTTAAATGGCCTCCCCTTTATTCTTAGACTGTGGCCCCTGGTTCTGGACTCCCCCAACATTGGGAACATTTTTCCTGCATCTAGATTGTCCAATCCCTTTATAATTTTATACGTCTCTATAAGATCACCTCTCACCCTTCTAAACTCCAGTGAACACAAGCCCAGTCTTTCCAATCTTTCCTCATATGACAGTCCCGCCATCCCAGGGATTAACCTGGTGACACAGACTCATGCGGCACAGAAACAGGCCCTTCGGCCCAACTTGCCCATGCTGACCAACGTGCCCCATCTACGCTCGTCCCACCTGCCCGCGTTTGGCCCTTACCTCTCTAAACCTTTCCAATCCATGTACCTGTCCAAATGTCTTTTAAATGCTGCTACAGTCCCTTCCTCAACTACCTCTTCTGGCAGCTCGTTCCATACACCCACCACCCTCTGAGCAGAAAAATTGCCCCTCGGCTTTCTATTAAATCTTTCATCTTTCCCCCCCTCTCACCTTAAACCTATGCCCTCTGGTTCTTGATTCCCCAACTCTGGGTAAAAGTCTCTGTGCATTCACCCGATCTATTCCCCTCATGAGTTGATACCCCCTAGTAAGATCACCCTTCATCCTCCTGCACTCCAAGCAATAAAGTCCTAGTCTGCCCAACCCCTCCCGACAGCTCAGGCCCTCAAGGCTTGGCAACATCCTCGGGCTATCTTTGATCGGTCTTTGCTGGCTTTACCTTGCACTAAATGTTGTTCCTTCATCATGTACCTGAACACTATCAATGGCTCGATTGTAATCATGTATTGTCTTTCCATTGACTGGGTCTTCTCTTCATTCGTGTCCATCATCTGTGTTTCAGATGTTGGGCCTTGCTCTTGCACAGTGGACAGCCTGCCTTCTCATTTGCCACCGCTGGATCTTTCAGGCAGCATTGATCACCATGAGGTGGGCATCTTAGTCGGTCTGGCATGGGTTGTACAGAAGTTCCACATTCACATTCTGTGTCTGCCACATCTGCACGGCCCCATTTGCTCATCTTGGTCTTGCATCCCTGTACCGAGCCTATTGAGGGACATCCAGGTGTTCCAGTCACACCTGTGACCAGGTGGTAGCTGTTCCTTGGTTGGGATTGGCAGCTTTTGGTGGTAGTGGTTTTCCCTGCGTTTCTTTTCCCACAAGGCTAGTCCGCTTGCTTTAGGAGACTGTGGCAGTGGCTGGACTGTGTGAAGGAAGGTTTTCCTTGACTTCAGGCGGTTTGGGGCTGGGTGATTTAGATTTAGAGATACAGCGCAGAAACAGGCCCTTCGGCCCACTGGGTCCGCGCCGACCAGCAATCCCCGCACACTAACACTATCCTACACCCACTAGGGACAATTTTTTTTAAACATTTGCCCAGCCAATTAACCCACAAACCTGCACGTCTTTGGAGTGTGGGAGGAAACCGAAGATCTCGGAGAAAGCCCACACAGGTCACGGGGAGAACGTACAAACTCCGTACAGACAGCACCCGTAGTCAGGATCGAACCTGAGTCTCCGCCGCTGCATTGGCTGTAAGGCGGCAACTCTACCGCTGCGCCACCGTGCCGCACCATGATGGGAGTGACAGGGATGGTGGGCGTCCCCAACATGCCCACGGCGTTCAGTTCCACCGGCAACTGCACTGCAGCTTCCTGGTGGAGCAACACCGGCCACAACATGACAATAGACAATAGGTGCAGGAGGAGGCGATTCGGCCCTTCGAGCCAGCACCACCATTCAATGTGATCATGGCTGCTCATTCTCAATCAGTACCCCGTTCCTGCCTTCTCCCCATACACCCTGACTCCGCTATCCTTAAGAGCTCTATCTAGCTCTCTCTTGAATGCATTCAGAGAATTGGCCTCCACTGCCTTCTGAGGCAGAGAATTCCACAGATTCACAACTCTCTGACTGAAAAAGTTTTTCCTCATCTCCGTTCTAAATGGCCTACCCCTTATTCTTAAACTGTGGCCCCTTGTTCTGGACTCCCCCAACATTGGGAACATGTTTCCTGCCTCTAACGTGTCCAACCCCTTAATAATCTTATACGTTTCGATAAGATCTCCTCTCATCCTTCTAAATTCCAGCGTATATAAGCCTAGTCGCTCCAGTCTTTCAACATATGACAGTTCTGCCACATGCAGGCCATGCACATCCGCTGGTTTTGGGGCCGCCAGTGATACATCTGTCATTCAGGGCAGCATCATCCTTCTTCGCATGAGATGGTCTCTCCCAAACACGACAAGCATACTCTGCAGCAGAGCAGCGCAGTGCAAGAGCAGTTACCTGCTGTGTAGGTGCATTGGCACCCCACGTACAGTTTGCCAGCTTGTGTAGGAAGCTTGTGTACCCACAAAAGCTTTTCACTGTATCTCAGCGTGACAATAAACCAAACTGAACAGAACATCCTCGTATCGTCTCTACACTCTCTGCAGCTTAATGCCATCATTCCTGCAGCAAAGGTAGCATTAGACAGATGTGGACAGTGTTTGGTATGACTGGTATCTAAAGTGAACGTCCTGACTATAAACTAGCAGACCCACGCCACCCCTGTGCTCGGGCCCACCATGTTTGGGTTGGCAGTGAGCGGGTCACAGATTGAGTTTCACCATCTCACGCTGAATCATTTTGGCACTGAGAGCTGGCTGCCCGCCCACGTGTTTCTCTCGTTCTGACTTGCTGTGGGAGCGGAGTGCCAGCAAAGCTTCCTCCCCACACTCCGCAGAGGTGGCCACCGATACCTCTGACGATGCACGGCTCTGGCTGGACTCTGCCTTTGAGTCACAGAGTGATACAGTGTGGAAACAGGTCCCTCAGCCCAACACCCACACCGCCCAACATGTCCCAGCTACACTAGTCACAGAGTCACAGAGTCATAGAGTGATACAGTGCGGAAACAGGCCCTTCATAGAGTGATACAGTGTGGAAACAGGTCCCTCAGCCCAACCTGCCCACACCACCCAACATGTCCCAGCTACACTAATCATAGAGTGACACAGTGTGGAAACAGGTCCCTCAGCCCAACACCCACACCGCCCCACATGTCCCATCTACACTAGTCATAGAGTCACAGAGTGATACAGTGTGGAAACAGGCCCTTCAGCCCAACCTGCCCACACCGGCCAACATGTCCCAGCTACACTAGTCCCAACTGCCTGCGCTTGGTCCATATCCCTCCAAACCTATCCTATCCATGTACCTGTCAAAATGTTTCTAAAACTTTGGGATAGTCAAGTCACGTCATGTCAAGTTTATTTGTCACATACACATACACGATGTGCAGTGAAATGAAAGTGGCAATGCCTGCGGATTGTGCACAAAAACAATATAAATAAAGTTAATAAAGTTAATATAGGGTAGACAAAATTTAGTCCCTGGAGTTGACAGTCCTGATGGCCTGTGGGAAGAAACTCCGTCTCATCCTTTCCGTTTTCACTGCGTGACAGCGGAGGCGTTTGCCTGATCGTAGCATCTGGAACAGTCCGTTACTGGGGTGGCAGGGGTCCCTCATGATCTTGCTTGCTCTGGATCTGCACCTCCTGATGTATAGGTCCTGCAGGGGGACGAGTGTAGTTCCCATGGTGCGATCTGCCGAACGCACTACTCTCTGCAGGGCCATCCTGTCCTGGGCAGAGCCGCTTTGCCTTACACACCAGTGTGGCAATGTGCGTTGCCCATGTCAGATCCTCTGTGATGTGGACTCCCAAGTATTTAAAACTGCTCACCCTATCCACAGTAGACCCATTTATCTCCAGTGGCGTGTACATCCTTGGATGTTTAGCCCTTCTAAAGTCCACAATCAGCTCCTTAGTTTTAGTGACATTCAAGAGGAGGCTATTGTCCTGATACCAGAGTGCCAAATCAGCCACCTCCTCCCGGTAGGCCTTCTCATCGTTGTTGGAGATCCGGCCCACCACCACAGTGTCATCAGCAAACTTGATGATGGAGTTGGAGCTGAACCTGGCCCCACAGCCTCAACTACCTCCTCTGGCAGCTCGTTCCATACACCCACCTCCCTTTGTATGAAAAGGTACCCCTCTGGTTCCTATTAAATATTTCCCCTCTGTCCTCTGGTTCCTGATTCTCCTACTCTGGGTAAATGACTATACATTTACTGTATCTATTCCTCTCGTAATATTGCACACCTCTGTAAGATCACTCCTCATCCTCCTGCTCTCCAAGGAGGAGCAGTCCCAGCCTGCTCCAGCCTGCTCAACCTCTCCCTAGAGTTCAGGCCCACGAATCATGGCAACATCCTCCTCAATCTCTGCACTCTTTCCAGCTTGACATCACCATTTAGTCACAGAGTCCCTGGGCTGTACAGCACAGAAACAGGCCCTTCGGCCCAACTTGTCTATGCTGATCAAATTGCCATACTGTGGGCTAGTCCCACCTGTCTGCATTTGCTCCAGATCCCTCTCAACCCTTCCTATCCCAGTATCTGTCCAAATGTCTTTTGAAGGTGGTCATTATACCCGCTTCCACAGCTTTCTCTGGCAGCTCGTCCAGATACGGACGACCCTCTGAGTGAAAAACGTTGCCCCCGACATCCCTCTTAAATCTCCCCCCTCTCACCTTAAGCCTGTGTCCTCTAGTTTTAGAATCCTCTACCCTGGGAAACAGACTGAGTGTTCACTTTATCCGTGCCCCTCGTGATCTTGTACACCTCAATAACGTCGCCCCTCAGCCTCCTACACTCCAGAGGCAGTCACGGTGGCACAGCGGTAGAGTTGCTGCCTTACAGCGAATGCAGCGCCGGAGACCCGGGTTCCATCCCAACTACGGGTGCTGTCTGTACGGAGTTTGTACGTTCTCCCCGTGACCTGCGTGGGTTTTCTCCGAGATCTTCGGTTTCCTCCCACACTCCAAAGACGTGCAGGTTTGTAGTTTAATTGACTGGGTAAATGTTAAATTGTCCCCAGTGTGTGTAGGATAGTGTTAATGTGCGGGGATCGCTGGGCGGCACGGACTCAGTGGGCCGAAGGGCCTGTTTCCGCACTGTATCTCTAAAGATTTATTTTTTTTAAACATCAAGCATAGTGTGAAGAAGAGTCTCCACCTTGAAACGTCACCAATTCCTTTTCTCCAGAGACGCTGCCTGACTAGCTGAGCAATTTACAGAAGCCAATTAACCCACAAACCCACACGTCTTTGGGAGTGTTGGAGAAAACCGAAGCACCCGGAGGAAACCCACATGGTCACGGGAAGAATGTACAAACTCCATCCGGACAGCACGCGAGGTTAGGATGGAACCCGGGTCTCTGGCGCTGTGAGGCAGCAGCTCTACCCGCTGCATCATTTGGGTAGGATTGGCCAATGCAAAATACTCAGAATGATTCAATCTGCAATTCCACGCTACTGACATCATCCAGTGACAAGACACATCTGCTTCTGTTGAAAGCACACATTCAGTTCCTGAAGAGTGAGTTTGCTTATCTTCACATATCTGGCAACATTTCGAGATAAATGCCGGTACTACACATGTTTCTTTGAAATAAAGCTGGTTCCTTTTAGAAATGTCAGTAATTGGAGCTCTGCGATACTACAAAGGCTCTTCACAGGGACGTGTGACCCAACTATAATCTCGGCATTGCCTGTCACAGCACGCCTGGCCTCACTCTACACCACAGCCTGGCGTGGCCTGGCACACAGACAGACAGACAGAGGTATGTTAGAGTCACAGTCAGGAAACAGGCCCTTCGGCCCAACTTGCTCACACCAGCCAACAAAGTCCCATCTACGCTAGTCCCACCAACCTGCATAGAAAACATAGAAAACATAGAAAATAGGTGCAGGAGTAGGCCATTCGGCCCTTCGAGCCTGCACCGCCATTCAATATGATCACGGCTGATCATCCAGCTCAGTAACCTGTACCTGCCTTCTCTCCATACCCCCTGATCCCTTTAGCAAAAAGGGCCACATCTAACTCCCTCTTAAATATAGCCAATGAACTGGCCTCAACTACCTTCTGTGGCAGAGAATTCCACAGACTCACCACTCTCTGTGTGAAGAAATGTTTTCTCATCTCGGTCGTAAAAGACTTCCCCCTTATCCTTAAGCTGTGACCCCTGGTTCTGGACTCCCCCAACATCGGGAACAATCTTCCCGCATCTAGCCTGTCCAACCCCTTAAGAATTTTATATGTTTCTATAAGATCCCCCCTCAGTCTTCTAAATTCCAGCGAGTACAAGCCCAGCCTATCCAGTCTTTCCTCATATGAAAGTCCCGCCATCCCAGGGATCAATCTGGTGAACCTTCTCTGTACTCCCTCTAAGGCAAGAACGTCTTTCCTCAGGTTAGGAGACCAAAACTGCACACAATACTCCAGGTGCGGTCTCACCAAGGCCCTGTACAACTGCAGCAAAACCTCCCTGCTCCTAAACTCAAATCCTCTTGCTATGAATGCCAACATACCATTCGCTTTCTTCACTGCCTGCTGCACCTGCATGCTTGCTTTCAATGACTGGTGCACCATGACACCCAGGTCAGGTTGCATCTCCCCTTCTCCTAATCGGTCACCATTCAGGTAATACTCTGCTTTCCTGTTCTTGCCGCCAAAGTGGATAACCTCACCTCTGCCTGTCCAGATCCCTCCAAACCTGTCTTATCCATGTACCTGTCTAACTGTTTCTTAAACGATGTGATAGTCCCAACCTCAACTACCTCCTCTGGCAGCTCGTTCCATACACCCACTACCCTCTGTGTGAAAAAGTTGCCCCTCAGATTCCTATTCAACCTTTTCCCCTTCACCTTGAACCTGTGTCCTCTGGTCCATGATTCCCCTACTCTGGGCAAGAGACTCTGTGCATCTAGCCAATCTATTCCTCTCATGATTTTGTACACCTCTATAAGATCTCCCCTCATCCTCCTGCGCTCCATGGAATAGAGACCCAGCCTACTCAACCTCTCCCTGTAGCTCACACCCTCTAGTCCTGGCAACATCCTCATGAACAGGTTACAAAGGCTCTGTTACAGGTGCAATACACATCATGTATGTTACTGGTGCAATATACATGTATGTTACAGGTGCAATACACATCATGTATGTTACAGGTGCAATACACATCATGTATGTTACAGGTGCAACACACATCACGTATGTTTGTTTCGTGTCCCACAGCCCAGAGCCTGGCCCTTCGGCCCAACGGGTCCATGCTGACCAGCATGTGATGTAACACATCTTTGATTGGTGTTGCGTTTTTTGTAAAATCTCATTGAGTCGAGCATTTAATTGTCATATGTATCGAAAATGGAATAATGAAATTAATAATATATTCCTTTATTCGTCCCACACCAGGGAAATTTACAAATTCATACTTGCAGCAGCTTTATGGACCTGTAAAAGCAATAACATTCATAATAATCAATACCATGGGCAGCACGGTGGTGCAGCGGGTAGAGCTGCTGCCTCACAGCTCCAGAGACCCGGGTTCCATCCCCACTGCGGGCGCTGTCTGTACGGAGTTTGTACGTTCCCCCCGTGACCTGCGTGGGTTTTCTCCGAGATCTTCAAATGTGGCCTGACCAGCACCTTGTAGAACCTCGGCATTACAGCACTCTGTGAAACGTCACCTATCCATGTTCTCCACAGATGCTGCCTGACCCGCTGAGTTACTCCAGCACTCTGTGAAACGTCACCTATCCATGTTCTCCACAGATGCTGCCTGACCCGCTGAGTTACTCCAGCACTCTGTGAAACGTCACCTATCCATGTTCTCCACAGATGCTGCCTGACCCGCTGAGTTACTCCAGCACTCTGTGAAACGTCACCTATCCATGTTCTCCACAGATGCTGCCTGACCCGCTGAGTTACTCCAGCACTCTGTGAAACGTCACCTATCCATGTTCTCCACAGATGCTGCCTGACCCGCTGAGTTACTCCAGCCTCTCAGCGCCAGGTGTTCAGCTCCTGCTGAGGTTTTTACTTTTGAAATCGAAAGAAACTTTTAAATACGTTTGTCTTTTCGAACCGGAGGCTGTGTGTGTGGGTATGAGTAATAACCAACTTTGCCAAAATAGTGATGACTAAAATTTGCCTTCAGTCTTTAATTCCAGTAAGATTACTGTAACCTTTACAGAAAGCCTGTGGCCTCCTCCACCCAGTAGCTGTTTGTTTCTGATTGCGTAATATTGGCAAGCACAGAAATATAATGATCTTGCGGACAGAGGAGAACACGGAGCTTGTTCATGGTGATGGCTCTTGCCCTGAGTAGGGGAATCGAGGACCTGACGATATGGGTTCAAGGTGAAGAGGAAAGATTTAATAGGAATCTGAGGGGTAACTTTTTCACACAGAGGGCGGTGGGTGTATGGAACGAGCTGCCAGAGAAGGTAGTTGAGGCTGGGACTATCCCAACGTTTAAGAAACAGTCAGGTACATGGATAGGACAGGTTTGGAGGGATATGGGCCAAACGCAGGCAGGTGAGACTAGTGTAGATGGGTCAGAAGATGCTTCTTCCCAGCTGTTATCTGGTAACTGAATCATCCTATCACCAAATGCAGAGCAGTGCTGAACTACTATCTACCTCGTTGGTGACTCTCGGACTATCTTTAATCGGACTTCACCGGCTTTACCTTGCACTGAATATTATTTCCCTTATCATGTATCTGCACACTGTGGACGGCTCGATTGTAAACATGTATTGTCTTTCCACTGACTGATTAGCACGCAACAAAAGCTTTTCACTGTACCTCGGTACAGGTGACAATAAACTCAACTAAGACTGTGACTGAATTAAATGATATTAAACTAAACGATAATATCCACTTATCATCTCCACAACTTGCCTGCTGGTGTTTGTGATATTCGGCATATTCTGCAACCATATCTTCAGCTTATCCAAATATTGTGTTTAGTTTAGTTTAGTGATACAGCGTGGAAATAGGCCCACCAAGTCTGTGCCGACCAGCGATCCTCACACATTAGCACTGTCCTACACACACTGAGGACAATTTATATTTACACCAAGCCGATTAACCTACAAACCTGCACGTCTTTGGAGTGTGGGAGGAAACCGGAGCGCTCGGAGAAAACCCACGCGGGTCACGGGGAGAACGTACAAACTCCGTACAGACAGCACCCGTAGTCAGGATGGAACCTGGGTCTCTGGCACTGTGAGGCAGCAGCTCTACCCGCTGCACCACCGTGCCGCCCTGAAGTATCTTTGATAAGTGGTGATTGGCACAGACTGCGCGGCTGCAGCTTGCCATTGGGTACATCGTGTTGGTGACACCACACCTGGAGTACCGTGTGTAGCTACTTCATGGTGAGCCCACACCTGGAGTACCATGTGTAGCTACCGGAAACACGCCATTAAGCTAAGGCGTCACGGTGGCGCAGCGGTATAGTTGCTGCCTTACAGAGAATGCAGCGCCGGAGACCCGGGTTCCATCCCCACTACGGGTGCTGTCTGTACGGAGTTTGTACGTTCTCCCCGTGGGTTTTCTCTGGGCGCTCTGGTTTCCTCCCACACTCCAAAAACGTGCATGTATGTAGGTTAATTGGCCTGGTGTAGGTGTAAATTGTCCCTAGTGTGTATAGGATAGTGTTAATGTGCGGGGATCTGTTTTAAATGAGAATGAAGGGCAGCTTACGCCCCAGCAATATGGACGTTGACTTCTCTAACTTCAGGTAACCCTTGCTTTCCCTCTCTGCCAATCCCCTCCCCCACCCAGGTTCTCCCACTAGTTCCATGGTCCTCCTGATTAGAGATGACTGTGTGTGTCTCGTTGGCACCTTCCTCATAGCTAACAAATTAGCCATTCTACATTTTCCTTTTTAGCATTGTCCCCTTTAATCTGTCATTTTCACACCTTATGCTTCTATATCTTTGGGTCTCCCTCTCCCCTGACTCTTAGTTTGAAGAAGGGTCTCGCGACCCGAAAGGTCACCTATCCATGTTCTCCACAGATGCTGCCTGACCCGCTGAGTTACTCCAGCACTCTGTGAAACGTCACCTATCCATGTTCTCCACAGATGCTGCCTGACCCGCTGAGTTACTCCAGCACTCTGTGAAACGTCACCTATCCATGTTCTCCACAGATGCTGCCTGACCCACTGAGTTACTCCAGCACTCTGTGAATATCTTCGGTGCAAACCAGCGTCTGCAGTTCCTTCCTACACGTGTAGAATCAAGGCTGAGATCAGAGCAGTGTCAATACAAGCAGATCAATAACAAGATCATCCGCACTACCCACCGCTACTTGGTCGCAGCTGAACGGAATGCACATCAGTGCTGCTGATCAAAGATTATACACCGAACAGCCAAAACATTATGACCACTGACAGGCCAAGTGAATAACATTGATAATCTTGTTACAATGGCACCTGTCAAGGGGTGGGATATATTAGGCAGCAAGTGAACAGTCAGTTCCTGAAGTTGATGTGTTGGATGCAGGAGAAATGGGCAGGAGTAAAGACCTGAGCGACTTTGACAAGGGCCAAATTGTTATGGCCAGACGACTGGGTCAGAGCATCTCTAAAACGGCAAGGCTTGTGGGGTGCTCCCGGTCAGCAGTGGTGAGTACCGACCGACAGTGGTCCGAGGAGGGACAAACCACAAACCGGCGACAGACAGGGTGTTGGGCGCCCAAGGCTCATCGATGCGCGAGGGCAACGAAGGCTGTCCCGTCTGGTCCGAACCTGTCATATGAGGAAAGACTGAAAAGACTGGGCTTGTATTCACTGGAGTTTAGAAGGATGAGAGGGGATCTTATAGAGATGCATAAATTATAAAAGGACTGGACAAGCAGGAAAAATGTTCCCAATGTTGGGGGAGTCCAGAACCAAGGGCCACAGTCTTAGAATAAAGGGGAGGCCACTTAAAACTGAGGTGAGAAGGAACTTTTTCACCCAGAGAGTTGTGAATTTGTGGAATTCTCTGCCACAGAGGGCAGTGCAGGCCAAATTACTGGATGGATTTATGAGAGAGTTAGATAGAGCTCTAGGGGCTAGTGGAATCAAGGGATATGGGGAGAAGGCAGGCATGGGTTACTGATTGTGGATGATCAGCCATGATCACAGTGAATGGCAGTGCTGAGGGAGAGGTTATACAGGCATTTGGATGGGCAAGGGCTAATCAGGGATAGTCAGCATGGGTTAGTACGTGGGAGGTCGTGTCTCACAAATCTGATTGAGTTTTATGAAGACGTGACCAAAAAGGTCGACAACTGCAGAGCTGTAGATGTTGTGTACATGGACTTCAGTAAGGCGTTCGACAAGGTTCCACATGGTAGGCTGCTCTGGAAGTTTAGATCTCATGGGATCCAAGGAGAGATAGCTGAATGGACAGCACATTGGCTCCATGGAAGGAAGCAGAGGGTGATGGTGGAAGGTTGTTTCTCAGACTGGAGGCCTGTGACTAGTGGTGAGCCTCAGGGTTCGGTGCTGGGCCCGTTACTGTTTGTCATCCACATCAATGATTTGGATGTGAACATACAGGGCAAGATTAGCAAGTTTGCTGATGATACAAAGTGGGTGGTTTTGCAGATAGTGAAGATGGTTGTGAAAGATTGCAGCAGGATCTGGATCGATTGGCCAGGTGGGCAGAGGAATGGTGGATGGAATTTAATACAGAGAAGTGTGAGGTGTTGCATTTTGGGACGTCGAACAAGGGCAGGACTTACACAGTAAATGGTAGGGCTCTGGGTAGTGTTGTAGAGCAGAGGGATCTAGGAGTGCAGATGCATGGTTCCTTGAAGGTCGAGTCGCAGGTAGATAAGGGGGTCAAAAAGGCTTTTGGCACTTTGGCCTTCATCAGTCAGAGTATTGAGTATAGAAGTTGGGAGGTCATGTTGCAGTTGTATAAGTCATTGGTGAGACCGCATTTAGAATATTGTGTTCAGTTCTGGGCACCATGTTTTTGTAAAGATGTTGTCAAGCTGGAAAGGGTTTGGAATAGATTTATGAGGATGTTGCCAGGACTAGAGGGTGTGAGCAACAGGGAGAGGTTGAGCAGGCTGGGTCTCTATTCCATGGAGCATAGGAGGATGAGAGGAGATCTTATAGAGGTGTATAAAATCATGAGAGGAATAGGTCGGGTAACCATATAACCATATAACCATATAACAATTACAGCACGTAAACAGGCCCGTTCGGCCCTACCAGTCCACGCCGACCACTTTCTCTGACCTAGTCTCATCTACCTGCTCTCAGACCATAACCCTCTAATCCCCTCCCATCCATATACCTATCCAATTTACTCTTAAATAATAAAATCGAGCCAGCCTCCACCACTTCCACCGGAAGCTCATTCAATACAGCCACCACCCTCTGAGTAAAGAAGTTACCCCTCATTTTACCCCTAAACTTTTGTCCCTTAATTCTGAAGTTATGTCCCCTTGTTGGAATCTTCCCCACTCTCAAAGGGAAAAGCCTACCCAAGTCAACTCTGTCCGTCCCTCTTAAAATTTAAAAAACCTCTATCAAGTCCCCCCTCAATCTTCTACGCTCCAAAGAATAAAGACCCAACCTGTTCAACCTCTCTCTGTAGCTTAAGTGCTGAAACCCAGGCAACTTTCTAGTAAATCTCCTCTGTACCCTCTCCATTTTGTCGACATCCTTCCTATAATTTGGCGACCAGAACTGCACACCATTCTCCAGATTCGGCCTCACCAATGCCCTGTACAATTTTAACATTACATCCCAACTTCTATATTCGATGCTCTGATTTATAAAGGCAAGCATACCAAACGCCTTCTTCACCACCCTATCCACATGGGATTCCACCTTCAGGGAACAATGCACAGTTATTCCCAGATCCCTCTGTTCCACTGCATTCCTCAATTCCCTACCATTTACCCTGTACGTCCTATTTTGATTTGTCCTACCAAAATGCAGCACCTCACACTTATCAGCATTAAACTCCATCTGCCATCTTTCAGCCCACCCTTCCAAAAGGTCCAAGTCTCTCTGTAGACTTTGAAAATCTACTTCATTATTAACTACACCACCTATCTTAGTATCATCTGCATACTTACTAATCCAATTTGCCACACCATCATCCAGATCATTAATGTAAATGACAAACAACAGTGGACCCAACACAGATCCTTGGGGTACTCCACTAGACACTGGCCTCCAACCTGACATACAGTTGTCAACCATTACCCTCTGGTATCTCCCATTCAGCCATTGTTGAATCCATCTTGCAACCTCACTATTAATACCCAACGATTTAACCTTCTTAATCAACCTTCCATGTGGAACCTTGTCAAATGCCTTACTGAAGTCCATATAGACAACATCCACAGCCTTGCCCTTATCAATTTCCCTGGTAACCTCTTCAAAAAATTCAAGAAGATTAGTCAAACATGACCTTCCAGGCACAAATCCATGTTGACTGTTTCTAATCAGGCCTTGTTTATCCATGTGATTATATATATTGTCCCTAAGTATCGTTTCCATTAATTTTCCCACCACAGACGTCAAACTAACAGGTCTATAATTGCTAGGTTTACTTTTAGAACCTTATTTAAACAAAGGCACAACATGCGCAATGCGCCAATCTTCCGGCACCATCCCCGTTTCTAATGACGTTTGAAATATTTCCGTCATAGCCCCTGCTATTTCTGCACTAACTTCCCTCAATGTCCTAGGGAATATCCTATCAGGACCTGGAGACTTATCCACTTTTATATTTTTCAAAAGTGTCCGTACCTCCTCTTCTTTAATCCTCATAATTTCCATCGCTACTCTACTTGTTAGACACACAGAGTCTCTTGCCCAGAGTAGGGGAATCAAGGACCAGAGGACATAGGTTCAAGGTGAAGGAGAAAAGATTTAATAGGCATCCGAGGGGTAACTTTTTCACACAGTGGGTGGTGGGTGTATGGAACAAGCTGCCAGAGGAGGTAGTCGAGGCAGGGACTATCCCGTATGGGACTACCCACTTTAGCCCAAAATACGGGATGTCCCGGCTAATACGAGACAGTTGGCAACCCTATCCTTGCATCCCCTCTCTCTCCTTCCCTCCCCCACCCAAGTCGTGGTCCTAGTTTCAAAGTGGTCTTGTTGAGTCTCATTGTCGGTATCTTGTTTTCACCTGGCCCACAGCTAACAATGGCCTGATTCCTTGATCAAAATTACTTTTTTGCGTATCTTTCATACATCTGTTCTCTTCCTCTCCATAATCTGTGTCTATATCTCTTTCCTCTGACTCTCAGTCTGAAGAAGGGTCTCGACCCAAAACGTCACCCATTCCTTCTCTCCCAAGATGGTGCCTGACCCGCTGAGTTACTCAAGCACTTAGTGTCTATCTTCGGTTTAAACCAGCATCTGCAGTTCCTTCCTGTACACTTAGTTCTTACACTGGACTGAGACGTCTTCACCTGAGAAAGTAATGTCGGCTTCCAACTGCAGGAAAACTGCCTGAGCCGCTGAGTTACTCCAGCATTTTGTGTCTATCCAGGAAAATACTTTCTGCTTGACCATACATTTTGTTTCGTACCAGATTTCAGCCGCAGTTGAAAAATGCTCTGTCTGTGCAAAGCTTTAATGTAACATCATGAGACGGCATTAATATGCATCACATCTTTCAAAGCAGAAACTTTTCAAGAGAAGGAAGTCTGCAGAGTTCATTGCAAATATCTTGCAGTTCTCTCGAACCTGATTGCCAAAAAATATCTGTGTGTGTTCTTGCAGAAAGTTATGTCTGAACGATAATCTCGATAAATGTTAAACTGAAAGCAAAGCACCACGGTGGCTCAGCGGGTAGAGCTGCTGCCTCACAGCGCCAGAGACCCGGGTTCCATCCCCACTACGGGTGCTGTCTGTACAGAGTTTGTACCTTCTCCCCGTGACCTGCGTGGGTTTTCTCCGAGATCTTCGGTTTCCTCCCACACTCCAAAGACGGTTTGTAGGTTAATTGGCTTGGTAAATGTAAACATTGTCCCTAGTGGGTGTAGTATAGTGTTAGTGTGTGGGGATCGCTGGGCGGCAAGGACACGGACTATTTCCACACTGTATCTCTAAACTCAACTCAACTTAACTCAACTCAAGCCTTTCTGCTTCTGAATAAAGACAATTGAGTTGATAGTTTCTTTAGGTAGACACAGAATGCTGGAGTAACTCAGTGGGTCAGGCAGCATCTGTGGAGAACATGGATAGGTGACGTTTCACAGAGTGCTGGAGTAACTCAGCAGGTCAGGCAGCATCTGTGGAGAACATGGATAAGTGACGTTTCACAGAGTGCTGGAGTAACTCAGCGGGTCAGGCAGCATCTGTGGAGATCATGGATAGGTGACGTTTCACAGAGTGCTGGATTAACTCAGCGGGTCAGGCAGCATCTGTGGAGATCATGGATAGGTGACGTTTCACAGAGTGCTGGAGTAACTCAGCAGGTCAGGCAGCAACTCTGGAGAGAAGGAATGGGTGACGTTTCGGGTCAAGACCCTTCTTCAGACCGATGTCAGGAGAGGGGGTGGGACAAAGATAGGATGTAGTCGGAGACAGGAAGTCTAGTGGGAGAACTGGGAAGGGGGAGGGGATGGAGAGGGGAAGCGGGGACTACCTGAAGTTAGGGAAGTCAATGTTCATACCGCTGGGGTGTAAACTACCCAAGGGAAATATGAGAATATGTCACTGATAGTTCCCTCAGGTACTCTCCTCAGCAACGATCACCCCTGGCTGTGGGTGGCTGTGTGTGTGTCTGTGTGTGTCTGTGTGTGTCTGTGTGGCTGTGTGTGGCTGTGTGTGTCTGTGTGGCTGTGTGTGTCTGTGTGTGTCTGTGTGTGTCTGTGTGTGTCTGTGTGTGGCTGTGTGTGGCTGTGTGTGTCTGTGTGTGTCTGTGTGTGTCTGTGTGTGGCTGTGTGTGGCTGTGTGTGTCTGTGTGTGTCTGTGTGTGTCTGTGTGTGGCTGTGTGTGTCTGTGTGTGGCTGTGTGTGGCTGTGTGTGTCTGTGTGTGGCTGTGTGTGGCTGTGGGTGGCTGTGTGTGTCTGTGTGTGTCTGTGTGTGGCTGTGTGTGGCTGTGGGTGTCTGTGTGTGTCTGTGTGTGGCTGTGGGTGACTGTGTGTGTCTGTGTGTGTCTGTGTGTGTCTGTGTGTGTCTGTGGGTGCCTCTGTTCTATGCAGAATGAGTCCCATCCCACTCACAGTGTCAGTTGAGACCCCTCTTCCAGGAACAGCTGAACACAGGGTGGTCGTGAGAAGCTGTCCGTCATAGTGAGCAGAATGTGGAGCATGTCAGGGGAGGAAGCTGTGGTTTGTTGAGTCAGTACAGATCAGTGGTGACGCACGGTATCTCACGCCCGGCTGGGCTGTTAGTGGACCCGGTGTGTAGGCACCACTGCTGTGTGGTGCTGGTGCGGTGAAACCCACTGTGGATGGGGACTGGCAGCAGGAAGATTGGTAAGCACCATTTTGTCCATGGGTTGAATGGCCAGTGGATTGGCTGGGCCTAGTTTGCTTTGCTCTCTGATCTCGTTCCAGGCAGCGTTAGTTTGGAAGCTTCACTATTCTCAGGCCATTGAAAGGCTTGATTGTCTCCAAATGCTGAAGGCTTGGACTCTCATCTTCCAACCTGCTCCCTGTTTGTGCGTTGTGCAGTGAGACTGCTTTATTTGGCTGGCTTGTTCTTTTGTATGTTGATCCTGGATTCAGTTACAAGTGTGTGATTATAAGGCAGAGTTAAAAGATTATTGCAATGATCTGTGTTGGCAATGTGTATAAAAGTTTGCTTTTGTCAATTTGTTGGCAATAATACTGATGTGTCTGTAATGTAACTAAACATTATTGTGTAGGAAGTCGGTTTAAACCGAAGATAGACATAAAGATTAACTCAGCGGGTCAGGCAGCATCTGTGGAGAACATGGATAGGTGACGTTTCATAGAGTGCTGGAGTAACTCAGCGGGTCAGGCAGCATCTGTGGAGAACATGGATAGGTGACGTTTCATAGAGTGCTGGAGTAACTCAGCGGGTCAGGCAGCATCTGTGGAGAACATGGATAGGTGACGTTTCACAGAGTGCTGGAGTAACTCAGCGGGTCAGGCAGCATCTGTGGAGAACATGGATAGGTGACGTTTCACAGAGTGCTGGAGTAACTCAGCGGGTCAGGCAGCATCTGTGGAGAACATGGATAGGTGACGTTTTGGGTCGAGACCCTTCTTCAGACAATTATTGTCACTAGAGAGGTGTGAAGGGCTTGCAAAGCTTCTCTTCCCTTACCTTTGCCCGCTGCTGGACTCTGGGTTTGCAAAGCTAAGTGAATCGAGGCAATTTGGTAGAGAGCAAATACTCGGTGTAAAACACAAGGTGCTGGAGGAACTCAGGAGGTCAGGCAGCATCTGTGGAAGGAATGGCCAGACAACGTTTCTGGTCGGGGCTCTTAATGCTGCCTGACCCACTGAGTTCCTCCAGCACCTTTAGTTTTGCTCCTGATTGCAGCCTCTGCAGTTCCGTGTGTCCCTGTTAGCTTGGTGGATGTGGGACACTCTTCCTTTGCCCCACTATCCTGGGGCGGGGGTTCGGGGAGGGGTGGGGGTTCGGGGAGGGGAGGGGTGGGGGTGGGGGGGTGTAGAGCACCATGCAACACCTGCTGTGATCTGGTGCTGACACCACCCACCAACACCAGCCCTCTCAGGGATTCACAGCTCAGGAATGGAGAGGGGAAAAGATGAATCAGGGTAGACCATCTTTGAACTACGTGTCACTTATGTTTTTGTAGCCTCATTAGATCACAGAACAGCACAGCGCAGCAACCCCAGGCCCTTCGGCCCACAATGTCCATGCTGAACATGATGCCAAGACCAACTTATCTGCATTGCATTGAGAAAATGCACTGGCCAGAAACTGAGACGCCACGGTGGTGCAGCGGGTAGTGCCACTACCTCACAAACAAAGACACCCGGGTTCCATCCTGACTACGGGTGCTGTCTGTGTGGAGTTTGCACGTTCTCCCCGTGACCAAGTGGGTTTTCTCCGGGTGCTCCGGTTTCCTCCCACATCCCAAAGACGTGCGGGTTTGTAGGTTAATTGGCCCCTCTGTCAATTGCCCCCCCCCCCCAGTGTTGAGGGAGTGGATGAGAAAGTGGGATTATGTGGAACTAGTGTGAACGGGCAATCGCTGGTCGGCGTGGACTCGAAGGGCCGAAGGGCCTGTTTCCATGCTGTCTCTCTAAACTAAAAACTAAACCATGGCCATAAGACATATGAGCAGAATTAGGCCATTCAGCCCATTGAGTCGACTCCACCATTCAATCATGGCTGGTCCATTCAGCCATGTTTTGTATAGCCCACTCTGTTCCTAGTCTGGCAGGTTACCACGGAAGTGCATTTGTGTTGGAGCAGACGGACTTTACCATTCTGAGATGTGCACTTAAGGGTCCTGGCATTTTTGTTGATAGGCGGCACGATGTCGCAGCAGGTAGAGCTGCTGCCTCACAGCGCCGGAGACCCGGGTTCCATCCTGACCACGGGTGCTGTCCGTTCAGAGTTTGTACGTTCTCACGGGGCCTGCGTGGGTTTTCTGCAGGATCTCCGGGTTCCACCCACGCTCCAAAGACGTGCAGGTTTGTGGGTTAATTGGTTTGGTAATTTGTAAATTGTCCCTAGTGTGTGTAGGATAGTGTTAATGTGCGGGGATCGCTGGTCGGTGTGGACTCGGTGGGCCGAAGGGCCTGTTTCCACGCTGTATCTCTAAATCTGTGTTGTCAGAAACATAGAAAACATAGAAACATAGAAAATAGATGCAGGAGTAGGCCATTCGGCCCTTCGAGCCTGCACCGCCATTCAATATGATCATGGCTGATCATCCAACTCAGCATCCTGTACCTGCCTTCTCTCCATACCCCCTGATCCCTTTAGCCACAAGGGCCACATCTAACTCCCTCTTAAATATAGCCAATGAACTGGCCTCAACTACCTTCTGTGGCAGAGAATTCCACAGATTCACCACTCTCTGTGTGAAAAAAAACATTCTCATTTTGGTCCTAAAAGACTTCCCCCTTATCCTTAAACTGTGACCCCTTGTTCTGGACAATCTGAAACAATCTGTGTTGTAGTGGAAAAACATCATGGGCGTTCTGCACTGTCTTCTCATTCCAGTCATTTGTTCTGCGTGACCCTCTCCATTCATTCGAATCTTCAGGTCCACAAGTGCTTTGTTGTTGAAGGCACTGACGCTGATCTGAGATTGTGGCCCCATGTTGCCAGAGTGACTGCTGGGGCCACACTGTAACTGTTTGACTCGCACTAGACCACCTGTCAGGTTCCCTGTGTGACACACCGTTTTAATGTTATTGAGCGGTCAAACTTGACCTTGAAGAAAATGTGACCATTTACCTCAGGAGTCATCGTTCAGTGAAGCACGCGTTTAATGACAACAATGAACACGGAAGTATTAGATCAAAACGGCGATGTTTATTTTATGGGGTATGTGTCCAAAATACAGCCAACACGGTACACGATAGCACAACAACTAGAACAAAACTCGATACTGCACACCGCAGGCAGGCAGGCAGGCAGGCGGGCAGGCAGGCAGGCAGGGCAGGCAGGCAGGCGGGCAGGCGGGCGGGCAGGCGGGCGGGCAGGCGGGCGGGCAGGCGGGCGGGCAGGCGGGCAGGCAGGCAGGCAGGCAGGCGGGCGGGCAGGCAGGCGGGCAGGCAGGCAGGCAGGCAGGCAGGCAGGCGGGCAGGCAGGCAGGCAGGCGGGCAGGCGGGCGGGCAGGCAGGCAGGCAGGCAGGCAGGCAGGCGGGCGGGCAGACATCGTTTTGCTATCGTGCACCATTTTGGTTGTGGGCAGGTTGGGATGAAGGGCCTGTTTCCACACTGTGTCACTCTGTGACTCTATTACTAGTGTAGCTGGGACATGTTGGGTGGTGTGGGCGTTGGGCTGAAGGGCCTGTTTCCACACTGTGTCACTCTGTGACTCTATTACTAGTGTAGCTGGGACATGTTGGGTGGTGTGGGCGTTGGGCTGAAGGGCCTGTTTCCACACTGTGTCACTCTATGACTAGTGTAGCTGGGACATGTTGGTCGGTGTGGGCAGGTTGGGATGAAGGGCCTGTTTCCACACTGTATCACTCTATGACTATTTATGCTGTACATTCTAAGACACAGTGATGCAGCTGATAGAGTTGCTGTCTCACAACGCCAGCGAAGTGTGAGGTGTTGCATTTTGGGAAGTCTAACAAGGGCAGGACCTACACAGTGAATGGTGAGGCTCTGGGGAGTGTTGGAGAGCAGAGGGATCTAGGAGTGCAGGTGCATGGTTCCTTGAAGTGGCATCACAGGTAGATCGGGTGGTCAAGAAGGCTTTCAGCACATTGTCCTTCATCAGTCACAGCAGAAACTTTATCAGCTGAGGATGGATGCAGAGAAGAGTTTTCAAGAGAGAGTTAGAGTTTTCAAGAGAGAGTTAGATTTAGCTCTTAGGGCTAAGGGAACAAGGGATATGGGGAAAAGGCCGGAACGGGGTACTGATTTTGGAAGATCAACCATGATCATATTGAATGGCAGTGCTGGTTCGAAGGGCCGAATGGCCTACTCCTGCACCTATTTTCTATGTTTCTATGTTAAGATTTACGAGGATGTTGCCAGAGCTATAGCGAGATGTTGAGCAGGCTAGGACATTATTCCTTGGAGCGCAGGAGGATGAGGGGTGATCTTATCAAGGTGTAGAAAATCATGAGTGGAATAGATCGGGTAGATGCACAGAGTCTCTTGCCCAAAGTAGGGGAATCAAGAATTAGAGGACACAGGTTTAAGATGAAAGGAGAAAGATTCAAGAGGAACCTGAGTGGGAACGTTTTCACACAGAGGGTGGTGGGTGTATGGAATGAGCTGCCAGAGGAGGTAGTTGAGGCTGAGACTATCACAACATCAAAAATACATTTGGACAGGACATGGATAGGACAGAGGTTTAGAGGGATATGGGCCAAACGCGGGCAGATGGGACCAGTGTAGATGGGGCATGTTGGTTAGCATGGGCAAGCTGGGCCGAAGGGCCTGCTTCTGTGCTGTGTCACTCTATGACATGCATCATCACCATCGGTGGTCACTGTAAGCGAGTGTGACTGTCCTCTCCATAGGGTCGGACGCCTGTGCGTGACTTTGTTTAATGTGGGGAGACTGGTGCACAGACAGCCACCACACGGTCCCTGACAGATCTGGGTCAGGATCCAGTGGCGTGGAGTCCAAGACGACCGGGAACCCTTTTCTGCTGCAGCCTTCATCCATCCGCCTTCCCAGCCGTTGTGACGCTCCACTAAAGTCAGCCGTCACCCTCCCTCCGCCTGTTCCACCGTTGAGGTCTTGGTTGGATTGCTCTTTGTCAGGGACCTCCCCCTCGACCTTACCGCCATAGGTGACCCTACCAGGAGCGTAGCTCCAGACGGCATCGCTCTCAGGGTCTCAGGACCACACGAGCTTCTCCACCACCACAAGGTGACAATCCACGGAGAAGTCACGGACAATCACATACACACGCATGTACACACGTGCATTGACACGTGATCTTACAGGTTGATCTGAGACATGTCAGATTAGTTTGAGTCATACAGCTGGGAAATGCCTGGGTTTGCCTTCAGTGATTCGCCAGGTCACGTCGAGAAGAAACGCCCCCAAAAAGCAATAGAAAATAAAGAGAGGCGATTGAAACTGCTCTCGAAGAAACTTCAACCTACATTGTCCACATTTACCTGAAAGACAAATAAAGGCTGCTCTTTGAAAGCTGAGGGGTAGATGGTGTTCCCTGACACAAAGCACAAAGTGTGGAGGATGGAACTGCAGGCGCTGGTTTAAACCCAAGATAGATACAAACGTTGGAGTAACTCAGCGGGTCGGGCAGCATCTGTGGAGAACATGGATAGGTGACGTTTCACAGAGTGCTGGAGTAACTCAGCGGGTCAGGCAGCATCTGTGAGTCGACCCTTATTCAGACTGATGTCAGGGGAGGGGGGGGGACAGAGATAGGATGTAGTCAGAGACAGTAAGACTGGTGGGAGAACTAGGAAGGGGGAGGGGATAGAGAGGGGAAGCGGGGACTATCTGGAGTTAGAGAAGTCAGTGTTCATACCACTGGGGTGTAAACTGCCCGAGCGAAATATGAGGTGCTGTTCCTCCAATTTGCGCTGGGCCTCACTCTGACAATGGAGGAGGTCCAGGACAGAAAGGTCAGATTGGGAGTGGGAGGAGGAGTTGAAGTGCTGAGCCACCGGGAGATCAGGTAGGTTAAGGCGGACTGAGCGGAGGTGTTGAGTGAAACGATCGCCGAGCCTGCGCTTGGTCTGGCCGATGTAGAGAAGTTGACATCTGGAACAGCGGATACAATAGATTAAGTAGTTTAGTTTAGTTTCTTATTGTCACGTGTACAATAAAAAGCCTTTATTTTTGTGACGTGCTAACCAGTCAGTGGACTGACAGGATTGCAGTCTACAGTATACAGATACAGGATCAATAGAATAACGTCTAATTTAAGACACAGTTTAATCAAAGATAGTTCAGTGGTCTTCCTACTCAAGAATCTATCTTGTGTATCTCTGCCTAAAAAATATCCATTGACCTGGCCTCCACAACCTTCTGTGGCAATGAATTCCATTGATTAGTGCGGGTGTCAGGGGTTACGGGGAGAAGGCAGGAGAATGGGGTTGGGGGGGAAAGTTAGATCAGCCATGATAGAATGGCGGAGTAGACTTGATGGGCCGAATGGCCTAATTCTGCTCCTATCACTTATGAACATGAAGTTTTAGGGTTAATTGGGCCAGTATTGCTGCGACGTAAGAATATGACAACTAAACACTCTTGAGAAGAAGTGAAGCATGCAGTGATTATCAAACGGTATCTGAGCAAGTTGCTCTGTGGATATCTGCAGTAACATCCACATTTCAGAACAGCTCGACTGAACGCTGAACAGAACGCAATGCTCCAAATGCAGCGGAACCAAAGCCCAATAAAGCTGCATCCTGACTTCCAGACCTTTAATACTCAATGCCCTGATAAAGGAAGGCAAGCAAACGATATATTCCTCCTAATGCTGGAGACTCGAGGATGTTGCCAGGACTAGAGGGTGTGAGCTATAGGGAGAGGTTGAGCAGGCTGGGTCTCTACTCCATGGAGCGCAGGAGGATGAGGGGTGATCTTACAGAGGTGTACAAAATCATGAGAGGAATAGATCGGGTAGATGCACAGAGTCTCTTGCCCAGAGTGGGGGAATCGAGGACCAGAGGACATAGGTTCAAGGTGAAGGGGGAAAGATTTAATAGGAATCTGAGGGGTAACTTTTTCACACAGAGGGTGGTGGGTGTATGGAACAAGCTGCCAGAGGAGGTAGTTGAGCCTGGGACTATCCCATCATTTAAGGAACAGGCCCTTCGGCCCAACCTGCCCACACTGGCCAATATGTCCCAGCTAGACTAGTCCCACCTGCCCACGTTTGGTCCATATCCCTCCAAACCTGTCTTATCCATGTACCTGTCTAACTGTTTCTTAAACAGGTCCTCTGGTCCTCGATTCCCCTACTCTGGGCAAGAGACTCTGTGCATCTACCCGATCTATTCCTCTCATGATTTTGTACACCTCTATAAGATCACCCCTCATCCTCCTGCGCTCCATGGAATAGAGACCCAGCCTGCTCAACCTGCCCTATAGCTCACACCCTCTAGTCCTGGCAACATCCTCGTAAATCTTCTCTGTGCCCTTTTGTTTTGGCAAACCAGCATGTGTAGATACTCTTGTCTCTAGATTCTCAATGTATGTAGCATTTCTAAAGTACAGTAAAACTTGGGACACACACATGCAAATTTCCTATACAATGTACTGTAGTTTTAATTGGTTTTAATTGTGCAGCATGTTATGGCAATGAAAGCTTCAATGAAATGAGGCATCGACTGCTTTTTCTGATTAGTATTGTGTTGAAACTGGCAACGTGGGTTGTCTCAACATCACCAAATGTTTCAGATCAGCACAGAGAGTGACACTTGGTTTCAGAAGGAGGACTTGACTTTTCTTAGAACTTAACTCATTTATCAGTTTCCACGTGGCTGCAGTTTCAACACTTAATGAAACTCTCACTCCTACCTCGAAAATTACTGTTTTAAAGAACAGCTCCCGCTGTTTATTCAAATTATGTACTTTATTTTAAATAACTTTAAATTGTGCAGATTATTTTAAGGGCCTGCAGATATTTTAACAGATCAAGGCCTTCAAACTGCAGCACAAAAGCAAACTTTCAAATCCACACATCAAATAATTATCTATCATTTTAACTGTGAAATGGTTTACAAATAGTTACTGGTTTCAAAAACACTGTAAATGCTGGAAATGTGAAATAAAAACTGCAGGAATCACAGGTAGATAGGGTGGTGAAGAAAGATTTCAGCACATTGGCCTTCATCAGTCAGGGTATCGAGAGCAGAGGTTGGGAGCTCCTGTTGCAGTTGGATAAGACATTGGTTAGGCCACTTTGGAGTATTGGATTCAGCTTTGATCGCTCTGCTATAGGAAGGATGGTGTTAAACTGGAGGAGCTCGAGGTGCTAGAGGTGCTAGTGGAATCAAGGGATATGGGGAGAAGGCAGGCACGGGTTACTGATTGTGGATGATCAGCCATGATCACAATGAATGGCGGTGCTGGCTCGAAGGGCCAAATGGCCCCCTCCTGCACCTATTTTCTATGTTTCTATGTTCTTGGTTCCCCTTAAGATTTAAGATTTGGCTAAAATATAAAACACAGCAGAAAAGCCAATTACCACCTTGTTGTGCTGAATATCAATTAACGTGTGAATTTACTTCAACAAGTACTTCCGTATGCTTAGTCAAGTCACATATATCAACTCTTTCTTCATAACTTAGTCATACATTTTATGACCGTTGTTCTTTTATTCACTACCAAGAGAATTGGGATGTGGAAGGAAAAAGCAAAATAGAAAGAACAAAACAAAACAATTTTCTGTTCAATAACCTTTCTATAATAGTATATACTCATGATAGGCCTGACATTTTAAAAGATTTTTTAGATTTAGAGATACAGCGCGGAAACAGGCCCTTCGGCCCACCGAGTCCGCGCCGCCCAGCGATCCCCGCACACTAACACTATCCTACACCCACTAGGGACAAGTTTTTTTTAAACATTTACCCAGTCAATTAACATACAAACCTGCACGTCTTTGGAGTGTGGGAGGAAACCGAAGATCTCGGAGAAAACCCACGCAGGTCACGGGGAGAACGTACAAACTCTGTACAGACAGCGCCCGTAGTCAGGATGGAACCTGAGTCTCCGGCGCTGCATTCGCTGTAAAGCAGCAACTCAACCGCTGCGCCACCGTGCCGACTACATTGTACATGTAGTCCAAGAACTACAGACTGTTGGAAATAATAGTTGTTTTTCACACGTGAATGTAACGCGACGCGTACGTACGCACATTTGGCGTGCAAACTTATTTTTGCATTGCGCGCCATATTATGAATGTAAAATTCTGAATTTTTTTAATCAACATGAATATGTAAAATCAAATGTTGGGGGGTCTGGGAATGGGTGATGTGACAATAGACAATAGGTGCAGGAGGAGGCCATTCGGCCCTTCGAGCCAGCACCGTTATTCAATGTGATCATGGCTGATCATTCACAATCAGTACCCCGTTCCTGCCTTCTCCCCATAACCCTTGACTCCGTTATCCTTAAGAGCTCTATCTAGCTCTCTCTTGAAAGCATCCAGAGAATTGGCCTCCACTGCCTTCTGAGGCAGAGAATTCAACAGATTCACAACTCTCTGACTGAAAAAGTTTTTCCTCATCTCCGTTCTAAATGGCCAACCCCTTATTCTTAAACTGTGGCCCCTTGTTCTGGACTCCCCCAACATTGGGAACATGTTTCCTGCCTCTAACGTGTCCAACCCCTTAATAATCTTATATGTTTTGATAAGATCCCTCTCATCCTTCTAAATTCCAGTGTATACAAGTCTAGTCGCTCCAGTCTTTCAACATATGATAGTCCCGCCATTCTGGGAATTAACCTAGTAAACCTACGCTGCACGCTCTCAATAGCAAGAATATCCTTCCTCAAATTTGGAGACCAAAACTGCACACAGTACTCCAGGTGCGGTCTCACTAGGGCCCTGTACAACTGCAGAAGGACCTCTTTGCTCCTATACTCAACTCTTCTTGTTATGAAGGCCAAATTCCATTGCTTTCTTCACTGCCTGCTGTACCTGCATGCTTCCTTTCAGTGACTGATGAACAAGGTCGTGTTTCGGGTCGAGACAATCTCTAGAATTCCAGGGAAAACAATCCAAGTCTGTCTAACCTCTCCCTGTAGCTGGAACCTCTAACCCAGGCAGCGTTCTGGTAAACCTCCTCTGTCCCCTCTCCCAGCCTCCACATGCTTCCTGTAATGGGGGCGGGCAGAACTGCAGACAATAGTGAGATGGGACACCACGGGGCACAGCTAGCTACCTGTCACAGCCACTTGCCTGCTATATTTACAGAGAGTGAGGCAGGGGTTGTGGTGAGGGATGAAACCGGCAGCTGATTAATGTACG